>NC_054706.1:43431035-43731035 GCF_016097555.1 Gigantopelta aegis
TCGGGCTACCAGACACGTGTGCAGAAACTTTCCAGACTAGAGAGCGAATATTTTTTCTTGGGGGGGGGGGGAGGGGCGTCATGCTCCCCCGGATAATAGCCTACATTTTATAAAATAAAACTGTCTTGGAGCAGGGGGATTTCCACACCCAAACCCTCCACACACGCGCCTGATATGACATCCCTAAGAAATATGACCTGCAGACTTCATAAAACCATAGGATGGACCCTAGCTCAATCAGTAGACCATTCGCCTTTGGTACTTACGTTATCTAGGATCGAACCCACCTCAGTTGGACCTGATATCTGCAAATCCCCCACCCAATCCCAAAACCAGTGCCCCACGACTTGCATATCAAAAGCAGCAGTATGTGCTATCCTGTCTGTGGGAAGAGCATATAGGCCTAAAAGATCCCTTGTCGCAAACGGGAAAAAGAAATGTAGACGTTTTTCTCTCTAACACTTCCGTGTCAAAATTACCAAATGTTTAACATCCCATAGCCGGTGACTAGGCTAATAAATCAATAATGCTCTAGTGGTGTCGTTAAACAAAAGACATTTTAACAAAGCCATAGTGAAAAATACGCAATTAGCAAAGAGTAATCAGAAAATAGCAACGAGCAAATAATACAATATTTATATTTGCAAATATACGGGCAAATAGTAATCGAGCAAATCTGAAAAATTGCTATTAGCATGTCACCGCCGTTATTCCATAGCCAAGTAGAGCGAATCATTCCGAGTCGACATTTGCAGTAAATCGTAATCGGCCGCCTTTGCATTCTGTGGCGTGACATTCGAGCTACTTGAACTAGCATGGAATACCTTGCGTAGTTTGCGTGAAGCAAACTTCCGGTTTATCACATTATGACACTGATCATGCTGTTTTTTAAAAGTGACAATTTTCATTGAGACACGAAATGCACGTGCAAGCGGTGAGTAATTCGTTTTTGACTTAAAAGTTTCATTAAGTAACGAATAGTCACGCAGTGTGCCTATTAACATAGCAACTAGACTACAATTATACTGTCAACAAATAAATAGAGGCGTATATATACTATATAGGCTTACTCTACCGTTCGTCGATTCGTGAAGTGTAATTATAGAAGTTATTTAGTAGTTCAAAACTCGGAGCCGTCGCAACGGGGCTAGGGACGGGGTGGGGGTGGGGGGGGGGGCAATTGCGCCTCTGTAATTTGTGGCGCTCCTTTAAAAAGAAAAAAGAAAAAAAGAAAAGACTTTAAATCTCACTAATATATGAGGGCAACATGATCTGCTGTTTGTTCAAAGTGCGGTATAATATTGTAAGGTTCCAATTATACCAGTCACCTGGAAAGCTGGAAAGCGAAAATACAACAACTGAAATTAGGAGTGACTTTTACTTCAAAAGCATGGCATCTGACCACTTTTCATCAATGTCAAGTTATGTTACATGAATATGCACATGGCACTACAACATCAACATTAATATGACCTCAACACTAATATTTACTAAGCTTGGTTAAGCATCTAACCTGTATTCTTATTATAGTGCACTCGCACTTGGATGACTAAACAATTAATTTCCACAATAGGACTTAATACATTATCCTGACCATAAACCGCAGTCATTCTGTCAACAATATCAATCTTCACTTTAGCCCATATAGGGTTAACTCTTAATTAACAAAATCATGACATTAAACTACATATTCAATCTCCACTTTAACCCATATGGGGTTAACTCTTAATCAATTAACTCTAGCTTACCTAATGAATAGACATTCAGTCGCAAACCTATTTAATCAATTAATTCAAATAACTAAATACTGAAACCACACAACTTCAGTTTCTATTCAGAACCATTAAAATGTAAACAGTGGAGTTACTTCCCTTAATAACGCTGGACTGAAATTTCTATTTCTCTTCCGAACATTAAAATTACTTCCCTTGATAACTCTAGACTGTAATTCTTGACCAATCATATAGACCGATCGACCTACATAATACGCTATCAGTCAAGGCAATTACATGTATTCATCAAGTTACTTTCCCTTGTTTTAAATCGAGTACAAACATACAATATTTAATATCCAACAATTACACTGTATCATATTAATAAAGTATTTTGGATTAACAATTCATTTTCCCTAAACCATAAACTTGGATTTACTAATATAATCCTACATAACTTAACAACCCCCAAGGTCATGCGACTCATCGTTCGCGATAACCATTTATTAACAAAACATCAAATTAACTGGACGTGTCAACTTGTTATACATATATTTACATAAACTGTGTTTTTGCCAAGGTGTGGGACGTGTAGGTCTTCTGTACATTGTGTTTTACTAACCTAGAAAGTGAAAATACAACAACTGAAATTAGGAGTGACTTGTACTTCAAAAGCATGGCATCTGACAACTTTGTAATAGCCAATCAGACTTCACCACGCACTATAGCTCCGTATTTTATCCGCTATATTTCAGTGTCACGGGGATTCTATAATTCCCGTAACCGAATAAAACACGATTATCAAAATGTCTCTCCTACTTGTATATCTATTAGATCTCTCTGTAACAGGCTGTTAAACCCTAGTATGGCTCGTCTCTAGGTATGATCAGAGATACGATCTTATATAAAGTATATATTATTATAGCACGTTAGTTCTCTAGAAAACACAACAAAAACACAATACACTTTGGAATCTGTATTAATCTACGCTGACAAATGTACAGCCATAGTAGTTAATTAATAACAGCAATAATAACAACCCAGAACTGATCACTTAATTAGTTAATCTCTAGGTGTCTGGTTACACAATATGCGAATCACTTCACCGTTACACCACACCCACACGTGTGATAATTTAGAAACGCTTCTAGGAGAAGTTAATTAATAAAGGAATTACCACTCTATTCCTAACTGGTTAATTTTTAATTAACCCTTACTACTCGTTCAGTAACGTGGGATAATTTAGAAACGCTTGTAGGGGAACTTAATTAATAAAGGAATTACAGCTCTATTCCTAACGGGTTAATTTTTAATTAACCCTAACTACTCATTCAGTAATCTTGTAACACAGAATTAATACTTATCACAATAAAGACAATAACCTACAGTGTACCTAGGTCCGCTAGGATGACTGGCTAAGCTTTATATTACCAAATACTCGTATAATGTTAGAACAAAAAGTCTACGATTTACTTCGTCAGATGACCGAAGACACTGTCTAAAGAATATTGGTATAATACAGTATTAAAATACTTAAAGTCACATCAATCACATCAAGGTTATACACAGAGCAGAAAATATATTTACCAAAGTCCAAACGGACTAACATTCCCTCGGAGCCTTCCTATTCGTTCTCCTCGATATCTCTAAAACACTAGCTATTTATTATAAATCAGGATTTTGCCTGGCGCGAATACACTCGACACATCGTTGCCTCATGCTGTTGATCAGACGTCTGAAGAACTCTTGGGGAATGGCCTGCCACTCTGCCATAAGAAGTTGACCCAGATCATGAAGGTTGGCCGGAGGGGCATGGTTATCCCGAACTCTCCTGCCTAATTCGTCCCAGGTGTTCTCTATTGGGGCCAAGTCAGGCGAATATGCTGGCCAATCCATCCTGGCGATACCTTGTTGTCTGAGAAAGTCTGTTACCACCCTGGCGCGGTGGGGTCTGGCATTGTCATCCTGCAGAACTGCCCCGCCGCCAATCTGCTGAAGGCCTGGGAGAACCAACGGCTGGATAATCTCATTCAGATAGCGGATTCCATTCAGATTGCCATCCACCACATAGAGGGGGGTCCTGTGGTGGATAGAGATGCCGCCCCACACCATGACGCTGCCACCACCGAACCGGTAACGTTGTCTAACATTAACGTCAGCGAAGCGCTCCCCAGGACGTCTGTAGACACGAACCCGACCGTCGTTGAACTGGAGACAAAACCTGGACTCATAAGTGAACATCACTCGACCCCACTGAACATGTTGCCACCGCAGATGAAGCGTGCACCAGTGACGTCTGGCCGTTCTGTGACGTGATAGGAGTGGTGGTCGAACAGCCTGGCGACGGCAGCGTAGATTATTGGCTCTCAGACGATTGCGTATGGTTTGATCAGACACTCGAGTTCCAGTCGCAGTCCGCAGTTTGTCACGTAATCGGCGTGCAGTGGTTGTGCGTTGACGTAGAGCCATATTGGTGATGTAGCGGTCCTCTCTATTCGTAGTGCTTCGGGGTCTTCCCGAACGTGGACAATTTCGAACAGAATTCGTTGCTTGGTACCGTTGCCACAGTCGGCCAACGACACTCTGACACCAAGTCTCAGAGCAACATTTCTTTGCGTATTGCCATCCTGAAGCCAAACAATAGCCCTTCCTCGATCTTCGATAGTCAGTTGAAGTCGTACCATTGTCGAATTTGGAGTGTGCACCGTACACGAACGCAAGCTCCAATTATACGGAAATTCAGCATTGGGAACATGGAATACACGTGCAAAGCGTGCAAATGAAGCGCTTTGTGAAAAAGCAAGTTATGGGCACTTAGCAGACCATTCGCTTTCGCCCTAATTTACGTGCAAATGTAAGCATGTTTTCGCCATTAGAACTAGTCGACAGTGTCAATGACAGTGGATTTTAATTCATTTATGGGTTGCTTAGACCCACTTTCGTCAAAATGGAACAATACCATGCGTGACATTATGGTCTAGCTAATATAATTGACATTCAGAAAATAATGTTGAAAATATCGTCTGACCCTTAAATTCTTTTGAGTAGTGTACAACAACTGAAATTCGGAGTGACTTTTACTTCAAAAGCATGGCATCTGACAACTTTGTAATAGCCAATCAGACTTCACCATGCACTATAGCTCCGTATTTTATCTGCTATTTTCCGTAAATACAGCGGACAGCCAAATATTTCAGTTTCCGATTTTATCATTTTGTTACAATATCTGCCCGGTCCCCCCCTTTATTATTTTTAGTTAGGCTTAGTGTTAGGGTTAGGGGACCCAGCAGATTTTTTTTCCAAGTTGTGATTTTTGTAATTCCACAGTCTGTAGTCTGTAGCAAGTGTTGTCCACCATTTCAAAGCTCAGCCAAGACTGCGAGGCTGTTCGCTGACTTAGATTGGTTGTGCAAGTAAGAAAACTGACCCGCACCCCCACCCCCACTCTCCCCCTCTTTCTCTCTCTCTCTCCCTCCCTCTCCCACTCCCTCTCCCTCTCCATCTCCCTCTCCCTCTCCCTCTCCCTCCCCCTCCCCCTCTCCCCTCCCCCTCCCCCTCCCCTCTCCCTCTCCCCTCTCCCTCTCTCTCTCTCTCTCTCTCTCTCTCTCTCTCTCTCTCCCCCTCCCCCTCCCCTTCCCCTTCCCCTCCCCTCCCCTCCCCTCATCCCTACATCCGTCTAGTACAGTGTGTGTGTGCATGTCAGGCCCCTTATTTCACGAAACAATAGTTTTCGGTACTGTGTTGGTAAAATCACGGAACTGAAGTTTTGTTTCCCATGATTATTATATTGAGTACCATATTTGACCAGAAGTAGGCCCATGTCGTTGACTCATTTCCAATTTTCCTTCATTCCGATAGCAATTGTTTGGGTGTTTTGTATTCACAAATTAGGCAAATAAATATTTATTAATACAGGGCTTACAAGTGCTTTGTAGGATGTAAAATTGTTTGATATATAGTTTAAATTGTAATTTAAACTGCTTACATTTGGGGACAAGTTAATTTTTATGTGGGCAAGTGAAATTTGAGAGTTACTTGCCAAGCAGGCAATTGAAAATTTTAGAATATAGCCAGCTTTGATTAATATGATTATGATTATTATTGTTATAATTAAGGTTGATGACAGTCACTTTTTGCACCCTTGTTTTGGCTTCGTACACAATAAATAAAACACATCCAATGGTAATTTTTTTGATATGATATACAATGTACTTGACCAAAGGTACTTTTTATTTCTGTCATCTTTTAAAACTTAAAATTAATATTTTGTCCAGAGTTGTGAGATTTTTTGAAAATGATGGGAAAATTCCAATGCAAAATTGCTATTGAAAAAATGTTTTATTTACACATTACTAATCCACCTGTATGTGTTTGAAGAAAATCTTGTGATTAAAAAAATTGTACCTTTTACGAAATATGGATTTAAAGAACTAATTGAGCTACCTTCTATAAATAAAGATTTTATTATATTATTTTTTTATTTATTATTATTATTATTATTATCAGCTGCTGGAGAGTTGAATATTTAGAAATATATTTCAAGTTATGGGTCATTATCAGATAAAAGTCCCAAGTTGATGTCACCAGCCTTTAAAAGCCAATTTGTACCATAATACTCTTAAGATTCTCATGATTTGTAACTAAATAGTAACTTGCTATATAAAGTCATTATTCTACCCAAGATATTGTTTCTCAAGTTCGCCGATTATGATTTTTGTAAATAATATATCAGGACAAATGTGTATGTAACAGCATCAACAAACACGGTAGTCCTTCTTGATGGTTTATTCATAGGGTTCGAAGTTAAACATCATAAAAATAAAAGCCCAGGTATATGGACCTGGGCTTCCAACAAGTAAAACTGTCCATTCTGTCTAACTATCAATATCCTTTCACCTGACGACAACCCGATCCGACAACACCCAGTGATAAGTGACAACGTTTACCCAACACACCCATCTATTTATGTAGCTACACGACGGACAAATCATGTGCGTGCAACAAGCTGCAGTGCTACGTGTTCGTGCAGTTAGTGTTATCTATGCTGTACGCTGTATATCGATTTTGTACCTGATAGTGCAATCAACAAATCGTATATCGTATTTTCTAAATTTACATTATACTTTAGTTGCGGTCAAACTATTACTAAAACATTAAACATAAAACTATGTAAAACATACATAACACTCCCCCATAATAAACCATCTACCGCATGTATACAGAGTTGCTTCCCCTTATGTCGCTCTTAAATGACTTTTAATGGCTGAAAAAGTCATAAATATTGTGTTTTAAAGATGTTTAAAAACAAAATCTTTGTTTCACAAAATATTACAACTGAGAAAATATGTGCAAAGTAAATATGTGGTCTTTCATAAAAGGTGTTCTGAAATATTTTTTAACCGTAATATTGCTCAAAATGAAACCAAATGAAACCAGTCTGTGGAAACAATACATGATCATTACATTGACATTTTAAGTGTCTACACTAAAGAATGGACTTTTAATCCATTAGGTTCACCAATGTATTACAACAATTATTTTACAATATGGATTCTTGTGAGTTGAGCAAAGGCAGCTTTGTAAACTATTGTTAATTTTTTTTTTACTGTAATTTGCCATAAACAGATGATATACCCAAATGTGTATTATTTAAAAAACATCCCTAGTGTAATTAGTTCTGTTAAATTGCATGGAATTTGAAGTTCTTTAAGGTTCATACAGATTTGAAAAGTGCTTGAACATTAAATCTAATTGGTCTATCTGAAGACCAGAGGGATGTACTCAATTAGTTCAGTGGTAGAACATGAAGTCTAATTGGTCTGTCTGAAGAGGGATGTACTCAAGTAGTTCAGTGGTAGAACATTAAGTCTAATTGGTCTGTCTCAAGAGGGGCGTACTCAAGTATTTCAATGGTAGAACATTAAGTCAAATTGGTCTGTCTGAAGAGGGATGTACTCAAGTAGTTCAATGGTAGAACATTAAGTCTAATTGGTCTGTCTGAAGAGGGATGTACTCAATTAGTTCAGTGGTAGAACATTAAGTCTAATTGGTCTGTCTGAAGAGGGATGTACTCATTTAGTTCAGTGGTAGAACATTAAGTCTAATTGGTCTGTCTGAAGAGGGATGTACTCAAGTAGTTCAATGGTAGAACATTAAGTCTAATTGGTCTGTCTGAAGAGGGATGTACTCAAGTAGTTCAATGGTAGAACATTAAGTCTAATTGGTCTGTCTGAAGAGGGATGTACTCAAGTAGTTCAATGGTATAACATTAAGTCTAATTGGTCTGTCTCAAGAGGAATGTACTCAAGTAGTTCAATGGTAGAACATTAAGTCTAATTGGTCTGTTTTTGCTGACTTGCAGGGCACCTGCCTATGAACTGCATGGTACACATTAAACTCTCAATAAAGTAGAGTGGGTGTAAATTTCGTTGGTAGACCTATTGGGCTATTTTTCATTCCAGCCAGTGCATACACCATGACTGGTATATCAAATGCTGTGGTATATGCTAACCTGTGTGGGATGGTGCATATAAAAGATCCCTTGTTACTAATGGAAATAAAATGTAGCAGGTTTTCTTTCTAGCTGATACTATGTAAAAATTAACAAATGTTTGACATCCAGAAGCCAATGATGATTAAATCAATGTGCTCTAGTGGGTTTTTTTTTGTCATTAAACAAAACAAACTTTACTCTGTGTGTGTGTCTGTCTGTCTGTCTGTCTAGGGTATGCACTTTACGGAAAATGTCTGCATATTGTATTTCAACTGGTTTCCTATTAGTATCTGTGCAACCAAACCCATATAGGACATAATAGCGACCACTTCCCCAGTCTATCGAACAGTCTAAAGCCATTCGGAATGTCTTGGCCGGTTTTGATTACATACTCGGAAAACCTCACCCACGTAAATATATTCGTAGATTCAATCGGAACACTTAGGCCATGTTCATCTTTACTTTCCATTTAGTTATGATCGGAACAACTCATCACATTCTGCTACTGTTTCACAGAAAGATTTTGTTTAGGAGCCTGAAGTTTTCCGAAGATAATTGTGTTGGAAAGTTTTAGTTTCTTACGGAATATACCGAGTCTCCTATATCAAACACCCAATCATCACTGCGAACGATGTCAACAACAGCTATCATTGTCTGTGCACATGCGAGTGTTGTTAAATAATGGTCATGCGTTTAACTTGTGTTTTGTGTTTATTTCTCTAGTGAATGTGATTGTTTGTATAGATTACTGTGAGCTTAGTATTTTTTTAATTCTTTGTCATAAGGCCATAAAGCACCTTATTCATTCCAAGACCAAGCCTTGGTAAAACAGTCCAGATGTTTGATCGTGTGGGTTCCGTGACAACATAATACTTATAATTTAATTACAACAGTTTGTAATAAAACTAAAACAAGTTCTGTTTCCTTCTTTTGTGTTGTTGTTATTATTGTTTGTATGATATGATAACATTTTCTAAAGTGCAATTCGTTTTCTAAAGTGCAATTCAAGTAAGTTTTTCTTTTCAATGGAATTTTATCGTGGGCCATTCAAGAGTTGTACGGGTGAGTCAAAATGTTGCTGTGAGTGGCGCGATTGGCCAGTCAAAAACAACTCCCAAGTGCATACTCTGTCTGTCTGTCTGTCTGTCAGTCTGTCTCTTTTTATGGATAACTATATAACTGGGTGAATAATTGGGACCAATTAGATGTACATATTTATTTTCAAGTTAAATTTTTTGTTGAACCATTTAATATAACATGGAGCCATAACTAGCACTAATTAATGCAACATGTATACATATCTATCTGTATGTCACAACCATTTTTTGATAGTCATGAAATGTCTATGGTTAAAAAAGGTTTCAAAAGACTGAGTTTACGGCAAACTTGCTAACATTAATTCTCAATAAAATAGTGCATTTCAATCTTGCCCATAGTTTAAAAAAACTACAGCTCGGAAAGCAAAAAATTCATCAGTTATTAAATGCTATGGTTTTTGCCATCTGAAATGGGACATAGCCGAGTGGTAAAATACTTGCCTGATGCACAGTCGGTTTCTAGGATCGATCCCTGTCATAGGGCCCATTGGACAGTTTAGGCAGTGCTACACAACTGGTGTAACAAAGGCCATGGTATGTACTATCCTGTCTCTGAAATGCTACTACTCTACCGGCCTCGGTGGCGTCATGGTTAGGCCATCGGTCTACAGGCTGGTAGGTGCTGGGTTCAGATCCCGTTCGAGGCATGGGATTTTTAATCCAGATACCGACTCCAAACCCTGAATGAATGCTCTGCAAGGCTCAATAGGTAGGTGTAAACCACTTGCACAGACCAGTGATCCATAACTGGTTGAACAAAGGCCATGGTTTGTGCTATTCTGCCTGTGGGAAGCGCAAATAAAAGATCCCTTGCTACCTGTCGTAAAAGAGTAGCCTATGTGGCAACAGCGGGTTTCCTCTAAAAAACCCAGTGTCAGAATGACCATATGTTTGACATCCAATAGCCGATGATAAGATAAAAAATCAATGTACTCTAGTGGCGTCGTTAAATAAAACAAACTTTACTTTACTGAGATGCTACTAGGGCTGTCACGTTTACAAAATGTTGTAAACGTTTAAATGGAACCTATTAAACGAAATGATACTGTTTAAACTGCCTATTATTTAACTAACTGCTAGTTGATTAATATAATATAAAACTTGAGAATAGTTCACACCAGCTATAAATAATCGCTGTTTCTATGTGTATCTTAAATACTGTGTATGATAATTCTTTTTTAAATATATAAAAAGGTAACTTTTATATCTTATAGTGATTAACATATATACTGAACAAAAAAAGAAACTTCCGATTTGTACATATAGTATTTGTTGTGTTAAAGAATTCATTGTGTAATGAAATTATATAGGTAGTATTAGCCTTGAGCTGTATTATCAGGATTCATGAATTTTATCGATTATTTTTGCACTGTTAATCGTCGACAACGTGAAATTCAATTTGCATGTGCATGCATGGTTCGACATATCCCGTGTAGTATTTGGTCAATTTGTTTTACTTGTCTTACTGACATTGTTGTCAAGTGAACGAAAACGTTTGAAAATTTGTAAAAAAATTAATGTTTTTTACATTGTAGCATTTTTAGTATGCCAAGAATACCCAATAATTTACGTGAACGGGCGATTGGCATGCTTGATGCTGGCATGTCGACAGAAGATGTTGCAAGGCATGTTGGGAGTTCTAGTCGAGCAATACGAAATCTTCGCGTAAGATTTCGAACGACAGGAAGCACCAATGACTTGCCACGTTGTGGACGTCCGCGTGTTACAACGCGTGGTCAAGACCGCTATATCATGAACACGCATTTGCGCGCAATCGATTCCAAACTGCTACTGCTGCTAACACACCTGGGCTTCATAATAACCGAATCAGTGGGCAAACTGTTTGTAATCGTCTGCGGGAGAAGGTTTACATGCACGATGTCCTTACGTCGGATGCGTTTTAACGCAACGTCATCGTCTAAATCGTCTTAATTGGGCACGTGTACACACTCGTTGGATACAGCGATGCTGGAATACCGTTCTTTTTTCAGATGAATCCAGATTTTCTTTACAACGTGGTGATGGCAGGGTGCGCGTCTACCGTAGGAAAAATGAACGCTGTGCTGACTGTTGTGTTCTTGAACGAGATCGTTTCGGGGGTGGGGGTTGTGTCATGGTCTAGGCAGCCTTTGCCCATGGTTATCGTTCACCACTAGTCGTCATTGATGGCAATTTAAATGCTCAACGTCATTTCTCTGTTCCATAACAACGCCAACATCTCGATTTTTCAGCATGATAATGCCACCTCTCATACAGCTAGAGACACTGTAAACTTTCTTAGGACAAATAACATTGATTTCATTGATGACTGGCCCGCTAGAAGTCCTGATCTCAACCCCATCGAGCATGTCTGGGATAGTCTGGACAGACGATTGAGGCGTCGTCCCAAACCCACCCGCTAATGTCAACAAACTTCGTCAAGCGGTCATTCAGGAATGGAACAATATTCCACAGGCAGAAATCAACACTTTAGTCAATTCTATGCGCCTGCAATGCACTGCAGTGGTCAATTCAAGAGGTGGTCATACCCGTTATTAAGTGGGTGGGTTTTTTTTTAACCCCTACCACACTTGGTTAAAATTTCTCCCAGTTCTGTTAACCTATGGCCATGATTTTTGCACCAAACGATACATCATGGAACACTCTTTAAAAGCATATATAACAATTATTCCCCCGGTTTGTTTTCATCAAGTTATGTTCAAGCAAAGTTAGCGGAAGTTTCTTATTTTGTTCAGTATAGATATTTGCCACTATTAGTGATAATTTTGATAATTGTAAGTCCATATATAGGTCAAATATTATAGGTTCACAATTATAAGTACAAAAATTGACGCTACACAGGAGGGCAGTAAGTGCAATGAGCATTGCTTTGACTTTACTTGAATCGGGGGGGGGGGGCACCCAATATACCATACCTAAACCATACAAAAATCATGAAATTAAAGGTAAAGACTTTTGAGTAAATTATGTCAAGTTTCCATAGTCGTTGAAAAGCGTCTTTTTGTTTGTTGTTGTTTGCTTTAATTTGTTTGTTTCCCCTCTAGCCTGATTTTATCACCATATCTGTGAATCGTAAGAATCATCTAGTTAATTCTAATACCATATCTAAATTATTTTATGTTTTAAAAAAACTGAAAGCACTAGTGAGTTGTGACTCTAAAACAACTTGTACATTAGCAGATGAAGTAATAACAAGTAATAGTTTCAGTTAAACGTTTACCAAAATTGTAAATGTTGACATGATATAAACTAAACGAAACTGTGTACACGTGTAAACTTGACATCCTAGATGCTACATATTAAAGATCCCTTGCTACTAATGGAAAAATATAGAAGGTTTCCTTTCTTAAGACTATGTAAAATTACCAAATGTTAGACATCCGGTAGCTGATGATTTATTAATCAATGTGCTCTAGTGGTGTTAATAGTGGTGTCAATAAACAAAACTAACTTTATTTGTTTAATAGACGTTGTTAAAATATGGTTAAATTATGTTGTGATAGCTTTTGAAGCTCGGAGTGACCAATGTGTTTTTATCAGTGTTGCATTTCCAAACATGCTGCTTTACATTGTATTTTCTTAAGACATTTTAAAGACTTCCAAAGTGAGCAGCTATATGCACATTGATTGTCTTGGAGAACAAGAGGCTTGTAGCTATATGCACATTGATTGTCTTGGAGAACAAGAGGCTTGTAGCTATATGCACATTGATTGTCTTGGAGAACAAGAGGCTTGTTTCTGTTGATGTCGAGAGTGCAGACTTAACACAGATTGATCTCTTCATAGTGGGGGGTGGGGGTGGGGAGACTGTATTTCAAAATGGCAGAGCCGGTAAAAATGAAGGGTGTGGCTCGGGATGTAGAAACCCAATGAAATTGTGGTATATTGGTTTCTATGTTATGGTACTCTGGTGCAGTTACCAGTTATGATCTATCTACATCCCAATACTTATTAATGATCTTTAACCAGGTTGAGGGAGTGCAAAATGTATATCTTAGTAGTAAACTGATGATAAAAAAAAAACCCAGACAACATTAAATAGCTTAATAAGAAATATTAGTAGATAATGACGTGTGTGCGTGTGTCTGTTTGTATTTGACACTTATTAACCTTCTGACTACTGCAGGCGAGATATCTCGCCCGACGTACAGTCGACATACTGTATACTGCATACAGTGCATTTCCCAATTCATATTTCCCACCATTTTGCACACGGCACTCACCTGAAACAGAAATATAATAAAAGAAAAAAGATTTCGTTTCAAAATGGTGGCTTTTATTTTTATTTTTTCAACTGAAAATACCTTGATATTTTGAGTTAAAAAAGTGGTTTTCGGCAAGTATTTTTACTTGAAAACAGTGGTGGCACGTCGCTGTCATTTTCAGAGATCGATATCTGATTGTGACAGCTAATTTAATAATACATTTGATCGTTTTACCGACAACGAAAATCACCAAATATTGCAATATAAATTGTAGTTCGTTTTTTTTTTTTTTTAATTCTGGTCAGAAAACCACTGTTATCGGGAATAATGGACATAAATACTGGATAGCTGGCCACAAATGCCCATAAGTAAATGTGACTTCCTTTTTTTTGGTCTAAATTTAATCACCATTAACTGATCTAAAAATCATAAAAATTACAAAAACTCATGAAAATAATACTTACCAATTCATATATGAACTTTATTTCATGTGTTTATAAAACATTTAAGTGAATATATGTCAGTAAAAAATATAAACTTGTACCCACTCAACGTGGTTTTTGTTAAAAATTAATCCAGTAGTCTAAAGGTTAAAAACATTTTGTCAAAACACCAGGCATACTGAATATCAAAAGAAAATATTACAATACCAGTATCACAACTGCTTATCACTTTGTGGTTAGGAATTACATAACTCATATTTAGTCGTACTAACTACATGTATGTTCTGGTATTTTTTTATTTTTTTTATAACTGGTAAATATTATTCTTCCCAGGCTGACACCAAATGAAGCTGTGTACAATAAAATATAGTTGTGTGCAGAAAAATAAAGGGGAACTGTAAAATATGATTGGGGGGGGGGGGGGGGGGCAGCATCCTACTAAAAGGGACCAGCAAGAACAGTGAATCTATAATCCCATAAACCTTAAAACTCATTAAATAAAAACAATTATAATAGCCATAAATTTATACTCAAACAAATATCTGAAATTATTTTAACATAGCAGTAGATGAGTAAAGATATCAGCAAATAAAACTGAATTTTAAATATTATTAGATGTATTTGAAATAAACAATAGGACAACTAAATGTTATGTTTCAACAGTCAGTAGCACATTTTACTAGTGTGTGTAAAGCACGGTCAGTCTAGGATCGATCCCCATTGGTGGGCCCATTGGGTTATTTTTCATTCCAGCCAGTACACCGCGAGTGGTGTATCAAAGGTTGTGGTATTTGCTATCTTGTCTGTAGGATGGTGCATATAAAAGATCCCTAGCTACTAATAGAAAAATGTAGTAGGTTTCTATCTAAGACTGTCAAAATTACCAAATGTTTGACATCCAATAGCCGATGATTAAAAAAATCAATATGCTCTAGAGGTGTTGTTAAACAAAACAAACTAACATTTTAACTTTGGCTAGGCCAGTGTCCGACCCTGTCACATGTTTTTTTGATTCTAGAATATCACTTCAAAAAGATAGGTATTTAACACTTAATTAGTAATCCGCTACCGGTCCAACCAGAGGGGACTATAGGTCATCTCCATCCTTCTGTCTGTCTGTCCCACATATAGTTTTCTGGAAAAAATTTCCCACAATGCCTCAAGATATTGATCTGAACTCTTGTATATATAGCTTTATTAAGTACTGTTACGGATCAAGTTCGACTTTCATGGCAGTTTACCCATATTTGACAAAGTTATGACCATTGAAGTTAGAAGATATTAACACTTGTTGGGCCGTGTTAGGGCCTATTTAGTAGGGGACATATATTGCTTTAACAGTACTCCCAGAATGCTTGTTATCTGTGAAGATGTGTTCACACTTGGTTGCTTCAAGTTCTACACCATTTACCTGATGTGTACAAATCAAGTAGCCCCTACCAGGGGTGGGGAAAAGCCATTTTTTCCCAGTCTGGGACCGATTCTTGATCTCTGAGACCGAAATTATTTTTTAAAAACGCACACGTTTGCCGGTCCCACTTTTGTCATTCTTGTCGGTCCGAAGCACCTGTCCATTTCTATTATTGGAACAAATTCCTATCGGTCAAGTGGACCGGCCAGCCCAGACATCAGTTTCTCGTGCATGATTTAAAATAATAAATAGTGGTCAATATGGCTGGTGTTTCAGACGTTTGTGATTTTAAAGTCTGCCTAAGTATATCGCCAGTCACTGAAGTCGGACCTAAAGTAGTGTCAATCGACTGCCACTAGGCTAGACATTTGTCAAAGTCGCTGAGTCGGTCAAGAGTTTACACAGACATTTACGATAGCACCATTGTTGGTTTAGAGAGCCATCAAGGTATTACACTCCAATTAAAACAAAGGACCCAGAATTTGCAACTGGTTACAATCAACACCTGTCAACACCTGTGTACGGAGCTCTGTCGGATGGAGTGTCCTAATCCGAAGCAAGAGGCTTTTGTGCAATACAAACTGCTTAAAATAGCATAAAATATAATGAAATAATCTATAAATGTATTTATTGTTGACTGTTCAATGTAGTGTATCCAATAATTATAAAGGATTTTAAAATTAACAAAAGGTTTCCACCTTTTTTTTAACAAGTGGGAGTAAGCAGAACAGCTACATGTACTGTTATCTCAAGAGCCAGTAGAGGTCAAATTTCATCTAATCAGTGATGACATTATTACCCTTTGTCTAAACATGTGTTAGCTCAGGCTGTCAAACGCTTCAACGATGCCATCTTTTATTAATTTTCAAGATACAGTACTGAATACTCGTACTTTTTATACATATATGGGAATTAAAATTCATAACTTTTATTCCTTTTTTATATTATTTATTCTATAATGTAAAATATATACAATTTGTGGGGGTTTTCACTGATCATATGTGATTAATTTTTTTATGTTTTCATGTTTATCGTTTCGCATTCATGATTCAAGATAAAACTACAAAATATCACTATGATTTAAAAAAAAACTATTTGGCAAATATCGTTTTTTAAAGGTTCTTTTTTTTTTAAATTCTCTCTTCCCCCCCCCCCCCCCCCCCCCCCCCCCCCCCCCCCCACACCCTCAAACCCCCCCCCCCCGGTAGTGACGACATCAAGTAGGACCGATTGACAATTTAATTTTTCCCCACCGCTGGCCCCCACTATTTATTTTAAAAGGACATTGATTTTGCCCTTAAGACAAAGACAAAAGCTGATCAGTGTGCAGCTTTTTATCACTTCGCCTAGTTGTATGAGACATATGTCATCAAAGGCTAAATATGCTATTTTTAACCAAGATGTAAAATAACCAGCTTTATTTAATGCTTTAGATTTAACCTGGGTTAAAATATCCTGTTATTTTTAACCTGTGTAGATGCAGTAAATGCAAACTAAATAATTATAATAAAGTTGATTTTATTAAACCTGGTTAATAATTGTTCAGTTGATAAAGATTGTGAAAAGAGTAAATTTTCCATTTTTAAAGTATCCACCTCTTTTACCGTTTCACTGCCTCCACTCCTTCAAAATGCGATTTGCCGATTTGCCCGGTTTACTGCTGGTGTAATTATGGAACAGCATGCTACTGATAAGCTAAGGACACATCAAAAGGATCGACTCCGATTGAAATAAATGATAAAAGGCTTTTGTGGGCAGTTAATCAGTTAATCAATATTTTGATGACAAAATAGGAATATGAACGGAGGGTGGTATAATCATCACACTATAGATATCTATCTGCAGATGTGGTCGTATTTGTCATACCCTTCTTTATAGGTCTGTCTGTCTCTTCTTTATTAATGTTTTACAGTTATATTATTATGAGTTCTCCTATTAACTGCACTTAACTATAGCATGCCTGAATAAAACTCATGACCAGTTTCCTATGACAAGTACACATCAGAAACAATGTTCCTGCATGTCTCTGGTGGAAGTGCATAGAAAACAACGCGTTGCTGTTCAGTAGACTGAGTTGCAAGGTGTTTACTATGTGTACCTTTTGTTTGGCTCAGAAAACATTCTCAGAGGTCTCACTAAATTTTCCCATATGGCACAGTATTATAAACAAGTACTGGTTACTACCAAATGGATTCGTTGCTGACTGACATGGCTGTGAGAGAAGACAAAAGATAATTTAAGAATTACGCAGCAGCTGACATTTGCTTTATTTCGAAAACATTATCATTTCTCACATACATAAATGTATCATAGACTTACAGTGCAACTATTAATCAAGTAACATCTATGTATATCAGCTGCTGCACAATTCTTAAATTATCTTTTGTTTTCTCCCACAAGATATTTGGTTTATTTCGAGAACATTATGGGGTTCCCACCTAATTTGCATAAATACAGGGAGGAATTAAATAATTATAACTCTATTAAATTATCTTTGAATGGCTTTTCTATATGTAATTGATTATAACTTGGCCTAAAAATAATAATAAAAGAATTATTTAATAAATATGTAAGTTGGATTGCCCCTTTGGTCCTGCTAAACATAGCCGATGTCACAACTTATCATTCCATAGCAAAAAAAATTAATTAATTTTTTCTTCTAATTTGCTTATAATATATTATTTGGAATATGTCAGTTAAATTAATAAGTTGTTGGTTACTCATTATTTATGGTAAAGGGAGTAGTTAATAGTTGACAAAATGGTATCAGTTTGTACGTACTAGGTAAAATTACGGAGTGACATTGTTTAAAGGGACATTCCTGAGTTTGCTGCATTGTAAGATATTTCCGACTAATAAAATAGTTCTACGATTAAAATTACATATTAAATATATTTTCTTGTTAGTGTCTGTATATTCAATGTGTTTCTGGCTGTCTTAATATTTGTAAGAAGCCCAAACTGGATTTTGTCTTCAAATAATTTCGTACGTACGAAATTTTTTATTTTAGGAACTAAAATGAAAGTTAACCTAGTACAAATATTAGAACGATCAGAAACACGTTTAATATACAGCCACAGATATTTGATGCAGAAAAATATATTTGATATGTAATTACAATCGTTAAAAAGTCTGTCGATTACATCTTAAAAATTGAAGCAAACTCAGGAATGTCCCTTTAATTGTTTTGTAGTTGAAGAAGAAACAAGCAAGTCAATTCCTTACTTCAAACATGTTTTCATCAAAATATTGCAGTAAACAGTGTTAAAAATGAAATATAAATCAACTGTTGGTGTTTAAACAGTTTTATGCTATAGTAGTTGACCACTAAAAACTATTTAGCAGTTGAGCAAAATGAAATTCAAAGCATGCATTCCAGCCATCTTCAGATCACATTGGATTAATGAAAACTGTTGATTTATATACATGTTATATTGTCAGTGTGACCTACAACATATTCCTTTGAAAATCACCGACCACCTGATGCCCTGGAAAAATGAATATCCAGGTATAGAAGAAATGGTTTTCTTTTCAGATGGCACTGCCTAGCAATTCAAACAGAAGTAATAAAATCTCATCATTCTTTAAAGTCACAGACCATATTTTCAGTCCATGAAAATGGACACTTAATCTACAAGTAATATCTGTAATATATTTGGATATATAGATACAATAAGAGTGAAACGAGTCTGTTGAATCAGGGAAATACCTTGAGAATATAGACTAGAGCTCATCTCCATGATCATTGATTCTCACAGGTATGTGCGTTTTAACAAATATGAAATATATATTTTGTGGTACTAGAATAACCAGAAATACATCAGATGCAACAAACAAACAAAAAAGAAGAAAAAAGGATAACATAAACATAACATTTTTAAGTAATGTCAGTTTTCAGTTATCAAAAATGGCTCTAATAGTGAAAAATAAGCCATATATTGTTTAAAAACTAGGGTAGCTGTCACTTAAAAAAAAACAGTTGACATTTAAATCAGATTTTGTTTTACACACTGCATGGAAAGGGAATTTTTGACAAATCTTAGGCAATTCAGTAAAATATAAAAGTTATGTGCCTGTGTTGCGAACAAGATCAGGATAAAAATGGAAGTTCACTGTGTAAAATCCAATAATATTTTTTTTTTAAAGATTGACCTGGTGAAATTTCGCTTGATTTTCAATCACCAATTCCTTACATAGTTCAGTATACTGTATAGCAACAAAACTATTGAAACTGTCATCTTTCATCCCCTATTTCCGATTGAATCTAAGCAGTCTAACTGAAAACAAATCAGTTGAAACAAAAGTAAAAAGTAAAGTTTGTTTTATTTAATGACGCCACTAGAGCACATTGATTTTTTTTATCTTTTCATCGGCTATTGGACGTCAAACATATGGTCATTCTGACACTGTTTTTAGAGGAAACCCGCTGTCGCCACTTCATGGGCTACTCTTTCCGATTATCAGCAAGGGATCTTTTATTTGCGCTTCCCACAGGCAGGATAGCACAAACCACGGCCTTGTTGAACTAGTTGTGGATCACTGGTCGGTGCAAGTGGTTTTACACCTACGCACTGAGCCATACTCACAGTTGACACAAAGATACATCCTGGGTATGTGTACAAATAAAACAAATTCTGCTTTAAGGCAGATAAAGATTATATGGGGATATAGGGTGTATATATCACTGAATCAAATCAAACAGACTATAGACCGATCAGCCTCACCATTAAGGTGGACTTCGATGTTTCTATTCAGTTTGGAAATCAGTTCAG
Source organism: Gigantopelta aegis (assembly GCF_016097555.1). NCBI lineage: Eukaryota > Metazoa > Mollusca > Gastropoda > Neomphalida > Peltospiridae > Gigantopelta > Gigantopelta aegis. The sequence goes on from NC_054706.1 coordinate 43,451,169, forward strand.
AAAAATGTTTTCAAAAGAAACTGATACAGGTCTATATACAGATGTAATTCTTTAACTTGATGGATTTTAAAACTATGTACACCTGTAAGCTATTCAGATGGTGATTTAAAAAAAGATATTACTTAGTAAGACTTTGCTTCAGGTGTTGTTATTTTGTTAGCATGGGGCGGGACGTGATAAAATGTTTGCTTGATGTGTGGTCGGTCCAGGATCGATCCCCGTCGGTGGACCCATTGGGCTATTTCTCGTTCCAGCCAGTGCTCCACAACTGGTGTAACAAAGGCCGTGGTATGTACTATCCTGTCTGGAATGGTGCATATAAAAGATCCCTTGCTGTTAATCGAAAAGAGTAGCTTATGAAGTGGCGACAGCGGGTTTCTTCTCTCAATATCTGCATGGTCCTTAGCCATATGTCTGATGCCATATAAACGTAAATAAAATGTGTTGAGTGCATCGTTAAATAAAACAGTTCTAAATTTCTTATTTTGTTAGCATATATTAAGAGTTTCACTACTCTTCGTGTTTGCTACATTAAAAGTGCATTTTGTTAACACATTACTCGGATATGACATTACTCGGATATGACATCACTGGGATATGACATCACTCCATCAGGGTAACTTTTACTATTATTATTCCAAGGGACATCATTGCTGAAGGCCGAAACACCCTTCCATAGAAAGTAGATATATTGTCAGTTTGTTTGATCAAATAACCTTTTGTTCAAACTTTCCATGAGTCTGATTTTAAGATTTAAGTGTTGGCCTTCTTAAATATTCCGTGTCACTCTGTATACTGATTTCATTTATAACTTAAAATACACCGCAGTGTGTATGGATTTCTTTAACGGCTGATTAAAGCCATATGGGTCAAGTATGTATAAAAAGTCAGCCAATAATGCTTGCAGTATGTTGGTATATATTTTTAGTACATGAAAATATTAGACACCGTTGTCATTCCGTAACGGTGTGGAGTTGCCCACAAGGCGATTATATTACCCTAGATTCACTTGTTCAGAACTTTCTTACATGTCTTTAGGTTTATGTACTACACAAACATTATACCTTCTAAACAGTATGTGTAACTTCACTTAAAACTATAATATATCAAACAGAACATTTATTTTGATTTAAATTCATCCTTGTTGTTTTCATTTGCTATGTTTTATTTACCATAACAATAAAAAAAACAAGTATTGATAAAAACTGACATTTAATACCAGTTGTAGCATGCACTGGTTGTAATGACCCCTGTGTGTTCTGTAACCTCACCGTGGTGCAGGGGTGTAACATTCTCTTTGAGAACCCCTGTGTGTTCTGTAACCTCACCGTGGTGCAGGGGTGTAACATTCTCTTTGAGAACCCCTGTGTGTTCTGTAACCTCACCGTGTAACATTCTCTTTGAGAATGGCCAATATAGCACAAAATTGAAGTTTTGAGTAAAATTCAGTATCCGTAAAATTCTGTGATATTTGTGTCTTGAATTGTCTTGAATTTTTATATTGATGTTGATCATCACTTTATTTATTTGCATTACCATAGTTTGACACCCAATAGCCGATGTATTTTTCGTGCTGGGGTGTCGTTAAACATTCATTCATTCATTCATTGGTTATAATGAGAAATAGTAACAGACCATTCAGTGCATGAGATCAATATTTTGTGAAAAGTTACATTGATGGACGAGTGAATGGATGTATGTGGGTAGGTGTGTGGGGGGTGTGTTTGTCTGTGTCTGTGGGGGTGATGGGGGTGGTGGGCTCTGTGTATGGATGATATGGATTATGAACAAAAACATCAGCCATTGTTTGTCAAATAAAGGAAGATGCTTTAATAAAATCATGTACCCGTTGCACACCACCATTAATTACTCCATACAATTCAATATAATTTCTATGTCAGAACATATTCTGTGAAAAATACAATAACATTGACAGGACCACATGATGCCACATGTAGTTTTAGGGAGTACTGTGAAATACTTTATTTTCGCAGGATCAAATTTTCACAATTTAATGAAAATGAGTGTTTGTGAGCATTTATTTTCGTGAATTCCCATCCCTCGCCCGCCCAATAAAAAAAATTGAAGTAGAAGTAAATGAAGATGTTATTAATTTTGATATTTGTTTATGCAAGTTGTTTAAACTACCATGTGTTTTTTATTTTTCGTAATCCTCAAACTTCTTATAAAAACCGAACCCGAAAATAAAATGGTATTTGAAGGTGCAATGCTAGTACAAGTTTGATTTAAACAATATTTATTACTGTCAAAATGCTCGTTATGATTGATCAACAGAAAAAAACCTTTAATGTGAAGGCTCAATATGAACTATGAGTATAGTATTGCTGTACAAACCCAACCTGGATTGTTTTCACTGCACATTTTAACATACTTTGATGTTCACTTCCGTTTTTTAAACATGTGTATTGCTTTCATCGCCAGCTCTTATGAACAAAAACCTTATACAAAACTTAGTATTCCATGTTTATTATTGTGTAATATGTTGTCTGTACTTTGATATCGTTTCTTGATATGAAGTTTTAAGTGTCGCATTGTTACTACTGAACCCCATGCAACGGAAAGACACGAGGTCCAATTAATGTCCAATTTTTCATCAGCCTTTAATTTCGCATGGAATTTTATGTTCACAAATGCGAAAAACATGAAAATAAAGTATTTTGCAGTACTGCCTTTGACAACTACCTTGCAAAAAATCAACATATATAGGTCAACCACATTTTCAGTTAGCCATCTTCATGCCAGAGCACAGCCTAATTTTGCTGAACATCATACAAGTGGCAGTATACCAGCTGCACACTTATTAGTACTAAAAATAACACTTCAAACTAGTGAGTACTAAATTGAGGTCAACCTATTTGTAATCATCAAAGAAACCCTTCAAATTTTATATATATATAATTACAAACTTTCCGAATTTATACGATTTACTGTATTCTGATTGGCTGACGTCACTAAAAAACCAAGCGTTATCATTCCATAAGAAACAATTCTTATATATATATATTGTTTTTTTAAATGAGGTACTCAAATACAAATAATGAACAACACGACAAATAGTGTTGTTATGCCTAAACTTTTTTCTCTTTGCTTTTTACAGAACACACACCCCCCCCCCCCCCCAAAAAAAAAAAAAACAGTAGTTTTGTTTTTTGATTTAGAAAAACATGACACGTGTCAGAATAATTGTCATGTTTGAGTAAATACCACAATTTATATACATCTGAATTAATGGAATATGAACACACTGGGTGTTGATGTTTTGCATGAGTCCCATCTGTTACCGTACACCATTATATTTAATTATCTATGATGGTGGTACTTTCTGAAACATGCTACAGATAAAATCGGTTGGAACATTTCAACACTTTTTCCTAACAGTACAGTGGTAGGCATTAATCAATAGTCGATAATGCCTACATTTAAGATATATCACTAACAACTGACATTTTTACAGTATTAGATAGACACATTCTCAAAGTATTGTATTTAAATGTGTTGTATTTAAATAGAGGTTGTCCTTTTCAGGCATGCAAAGGTGCATTTGAAAAATCCACAGATCTGGTGATCGTGTAATAATAAAGGTGCTCTAGTCTCTAACTGTATACATAAACATAGAGGGTGGGTAAGGTGGTCCACTAGCTATAGTGGCCACTTGAGCGATCAACACAAGCCAAAATGGCCATAATTAAAGAGTTTCACAACTTTAGTTTAACACTTATTGGTTGATGTGCAGTATATTAGGTGTGTTCACTGGTCATTGTAATTATTTTAAAGTTCCCTCGATCTATATAGCAGTTAATTAAGGCTAGTTGTTTAATAAATAAAGTTTTGAGTTATGGTTGTCAAGTGGTTAGGTTCTAAAAAGCAGTATGTTATTTTTATGCACCATTCACTATTTGTTATGGATGTAGCCAACCAAAGAAAAGAAAACATCACACAATTAATGTTTGTAAAAAGAAAAACATGCCAATTTATAAAGTACTGAACTCAAAAGCTATTTATGATATGATGGCAAAACATTTTTTGAAATACTCAATACATAGATAAAAATTCATTAAAATTCCATCATAAATCGTTTTAGCAATTTTGTTTTAAAAACAGCTCCATTGGAATGATCAACAATGTTCTTAAAAACACAAATGGTACAAATAACATTATTTTCCATCAAATTTTTTATTGTGGATGTGGGTGGGGCTGAGGTCAGGGTGGAGGATTGGGGTGTGGGTGGAGGGGTGGAGGGGTCATTATTCCCACATATCTGTATGTACTGATACTAATGTTATAAAATGACCTGCCTGTCAAACATGACGAACTAGTCAAACAAATTACACTAAGATATGTGATATTTTATTGAATATGAAATCAAAATGACAGTCCTATGATTGCTGTTAAAATGGAAGTACACCATAGTCTCCTTAAATCAAATTATACATGAAAAACATGTTTTGAAAAATAAAAACCAGACTCTGGCTATAGTTTATGTAGACGGACAGTATTTTGTTATGTCATTGTATGTTTCAGTGCTTAAACCTATCATTAGTGATGTCACGCCACTGTCATTCTGTTAGTTAACGAGTCTACCGCTACTCAATATAGTGGTGATCCGTGCGATAGTATCATTTCCCCTTAAGTGTAACACCATTTCCATTGAACAACTTAACTATTAACCAATGCAGTATTGTTTTCTTCAGCAGTACAATGCCCTGCATGCTGTCATGTTTTCATCACATTTATTAATCAACAATGGCTTCTTAGTCAGGGAGCCAATTAAGGCTGAATGTTTTGGTCAATGTGGACCCTGTTAAATTAATACCCACAAATGCCATCGCTAATTGTCACTAAATATCAAATTCCAACATGTAATGTAATGACGCACAAAATGAAGTGAGCTTTATTAAAACCAAATCAAAATTGTACGTGTTTTAGTCTTGATAACAATTATCGCATCGTACATTTGTGTCGGTAATTAATAATGTTAACAAAGCCTGCTATACTTTTTTAATAATTTTTTATTTCAAGTTTATCATCTCAAACTTAAGAAATGTTGGTCTGCTCTAGGAAATCCATTGCAAATTTTATATAAGCCATATATTAACTAGATAATAACTAGTTAATGATGTAGGATATTGGCTTTATCCTGTGAAGGTAATAATGGGCAATTCTGCGAGGGTTAAAGAACAGGATTTCTCACTCTGCCTAAACAGGCCGATATCCTACGTCATTAACTAGTTATTATTTTTATCCTGCAGTCCATCAAACATTAAGGGGGAGAACTATTCTTTCTATTATTTTAGCTACATTGCACGATGACCTAGAGGTCAAATGAACAATTTTATAATGTAGCTATGTGCATGTGTCTTCATATCAGAGATGTCAAAAGTCATATCCTGCTACTATACATATATCACTTTGCTTTTTCCATCATCATAATCTGTCAATAGAAACAGTTGTTGCAGGATAACAGGTAAGATATTGGTAATATTTTCCAGCGACTTTGGCGACGGTGTCAACATTTACATTTAGTTTAAATGTTAAATTTACGTTTAGCTCCATTTCTAAAAAACCCAATTAGTCGTATGACAATAAAACTTGGTGTATAGTTGCACCTACATGTATGTTTGTTCATCACAATTAAGGATTGTCTGTTATTCTTTTACCTTCGAGTATGAACAAACTGTGAATCGGCAACTTAAATTTAATACATATATCTAATAATAACGTTAAACATTCAAAATATTTTATTTAAAATTATTTTTGGTCCATAAACAATAACTCTCAACAAGACAAAGTACCGATATAATGTGATGTCATCAGATATGACGTAACTTAACATGTTTTCACATTTATGTCAATTTCTCACAGATTAAGTTGTATCTTTATTCATCTGAATAATATTAAAACAATTTTAACTTTATTAAATTAATTAATTTTTCTTTAACTTTCATAGGGATAAACATCTATGGCTGCATCTGTGAGTGACATAGTATATGGTGCAGGCAAGAAATTTAATTCTGATGAATTCTAGTCTTTAATTGTGTACATGTCAAGACTCAAATGTGTCATTTGTTTAAGAAATGTATGTAATGTATGTTAACAAGAGTGGGGCAGAGAGTACATTTCCGGAGAAATTATATAAAACCAGTTTACATGTAGTTGTATTAATACTTTAAAACAAAAGTAATCGTGCTTGAAATAGTAGTTATGTAACAGCTGTTATTAGTCTCCTACCGGTGAAATAAGTTTGTCACTGTCAAAGCTTGAGAAATGTGGGACGGATGGATGGACAGGACAGAGATGATACCTATAGTCCCCTCTGCCCCCCCCCCCCCCCGAGTTGTGGTGGGGTTGCTCACTTCCTGCTCCTCAATGTCCCTGCCCCACATTGTGTGCAGAGAAAAAAAAAAAAGTTTGTTTTATTTAACGACGTCACTAGAGCACATTGATTTTTTATCTTATCATCAGCTATTGGAGGTCAAACATATGGTCATTCTGACAGTTTTTTAGAGGAAACCCGCTGTTGCCACATAGGCTACTCTTTTGCAACAGGCAGCAAAGGATCTTTTATTTGCGCTTCCCACAGGCAGCATAGTACAAACCATGGCCTTTGTTGAACCAGTTATGGAACACTGGTCAGTGTAAGTGGTTTACACCTACCCATTGAGCCTTGTGGAGCACTCACTCAGGGTTTGGAGTGGGTATCTGGATTAAAAATCCCATGCCTCGACTGGGATACGAACCCAGTACCTACCAGCCTCTAGACCGATGGCCTAACCACGACGCCACTGAGGCCGGTTGAAGTGTGCAGAGATGCATGACTATAATATTAAAACATTAGCCAGTCTATTTCTTTCAGTATTTTGATGGTCGATCATAAATTGTGAATTAAATTTGGTGTACCGACATAATATCCTGTTTGTTTTGTATCCTGTTTGTTTGTGTTAAGGATTTCAGCCTAGATATTTGTTCTTGATGCATATGAAGCAGATTGAATGTGATTTGACCCACACACGCTTTCATAACACAGCTGGGTAAGATTCCTTGTTATCTTCACATCTGCTTATTCACAGGTATGAATGGGCTCTTTTTATTGTGTTATATATAATAGCTAGTTTTTTGTACTGACATTTTATTTGTGTTGCTGTGGGGCAAAGCTAAAATAATGAAGAATAGAGAAGCGTTCTCATTTCGATGGTTGGTTTTAGGTAGGAAGGAGAAAACCTGTTGGTGGTGTAGTATAATTGAACACATGGCAATCAGATTTGCTAGGTGGGGTTTGAGGTATATAGTACTGCCAGTTGGTACTACCATAGTGGTTTTCGTGAACAGCTTGCAATTAGTCGTTGGAAAGCAGCATGTGCTAATTATTTCGACTTACTCGAAACCATTGGGTATTTTGCTATTAAAACAAGGCGTGGGATGTAGTCCAGTGGTAAAGCACTCACCTGATGTGCAGTCAGTCTAGGATTGATCTTCGTCAATGGACCCACTGGGCTATTTCTTGCTCCATGCTGCTTGCATGTAGCCAGAGCATAACGACTTGTATATCAAAGGCTGTGGTATGTGCTCTCCTGTCTGTGAGATGGTGCATGTAAAAGATCCCATGCTACTAATGGAAAATGTAGCAGGTTTCCTCTCTAAGACTGTTAACATTTCCAAATGTTTGACATCCAATAGCTGATGATTAAATAAATCAATGTGCTCTAGTGGTAGTGTTAAACAAAACAAACTTTTAACTTGCTTCTGTTAAAACAAGCCTTGCATGTTTTAATAAATCTGTATGCATGGTTTTGCTTGCAGTTATCAATTTCAGATTAACTCTGTAAAAACACACTGAGACAGAAGTATTTCATTCAGTAAAAATACCCTTTGCCTCCCATTTGTTTTAGAGTTCTAACTATACTAGTAGCAGGTTTCCTTTTATTAATTGTGTGTATGGTTCTTAATCATATGTCCGTGGTATGTGCTATCCTGTCTGTGGAATGGTGCATATAAAAGATCCCTTGCAACTAATGCAAACATTTAGTGGGTTTCCTCTTAGACTATGTCAAAATTACCAAATGTTTGACATCCTACAGCTGATGATTAATAAATCAATGTGCTCTAGTGGTGTCATTAAACAAAACAAACTTTGTAACCAGTGTATATGTTACATAACCAGTCATGTGACCATTTTTAATGCAAACATATAGCTCACCAATACAGCTGTATGACTTGTAACCAGTGTACATGTTACATATATCAATGAAGACAGGTCTTTTCCCAAGATGTGGGGCAAAAATATTATCGTCCACTGCCTTTACAGCTAACAAGTCATGTCACCATTTTAAGCTCTACATGTCTTGCCAATTGCTTTATTTGTACCCAAAGTAGACATCTCATAAGTTATTGAAAACAATTCACAAGAGGTTTGGCAAAAAGATTGGGAAATACATTTTAAAACTTTCCTGCATGGTGCACATGATACGAGTAAATATAAGTGACATGCACATGTATATCTACACCATGAGACCTGGACATTTAGAGATATCCATATGAGTAATTTAACTGCCATTGAGTGTGACATGATAAGAGTAAATATAAGTGACATGCACACGTATATCTACACCATGAGACCTGGACATTTAGAGATATCCATATGAGTAATTTAACTGTCATTGAGTGTGACATGATAAGAGTAAATATAAGTGACATGCACACGTGTATCTACACCATGAGACCTGGACATTTAGAGATATCCATATGAGTAATTTAACTGTCATTGAGTGTGACATGATAAGAGTAAATATAAGTGACATGCACACGTGTATCTACACCATGAGACCTGGGCATTTAGAGATATCCATAGGAGTAATTTAACTGTCATTGAGTGTGACATGATAAGAGTAAATATAAGTGACATGCACACGTGTATCTACACCATGAGACCTGGACATTTAGAGATATCCATAGGAGTAATTTAACTGTCATTGAGTGTGACATGATAAGAGTAAATATAAGTGACATGCACACGTGTATCTACACCATAAGACCTGGACATTTAGAGATATCCATAGGAGTAATTTAACTGTCATTGAGTGTGACTTAGATTGCACAAATTGAAGGTGGTTTTTGGTATATTCTAAATGTTTAAAAAATATATTCCAGAATTTTTTTCTTCTAAATTACAGATTTAAAGCTAAGTTGCAAACACGTTCTAAAAAATTTTTTTAAAGAAATTGTATTGAATTTTTATATATTTGAGTATTTTTCACAATTGTAGCTTACATAATATAATTACATGTTGTAGACAGCATTACAAAAAGATATATCACATCATCCTATACATGTATATCACATCATCCTATACATGTACACAAACCTATCTTTGATATTTTTGAATGTCGAAAAGTAAATTGAAAAATAATGCGTAGTTTGTTTGAACTACATGTACATGTAAACTGGTAAAAATGTAACTCTTCCATCTCCCATTGTGATTACTACACTATGATTTGTCAATGTCCGGTGTAATATTAATAAAGAGAAGCTACTTGTCAATTTGAATTTCTCAATTAGTCATGTATAACCGATCTGGATTATCTGGAGGAAATGAGACACTCTTATTGTTGTTGCCACGCAAATGTGATCAAGTTCTGGCAGATACAATTCCCCTCGAACCCTCAAGTGGGATTCCCGGCGTCCGACTGGAGTCCTTTCACTTCATTCATTTAGTGTGGTCTCTTTTGTTCATTAGTTTTATGCTGGCATGTTTCATTGCTAAAATCTATAAACCACCGTGTTTTCTGCAAGTATAGCATAATAGTTTGAAAGCAGGAATTTAACTGCTATACATAAAAAGAGGAGGCAGGAAAAGTAGAAACCTATCCTTCATCATACATGCAGTTTTATCAAAGCAGCAAAGTTGTTGTTTAAAGGCAAAAGTGTTATCTTGTTGTGTTTATATAAAAATGATGTTTAGAACCCAGTTTGTAGAACAAATGGAATTCCAAGATAATTGTAGCTATTTAAGTATATCGCCAGGGAAATATTGCCGTACTGACAAGTTTTTGCTGGTCAACATAACCATTGGCGAGATGTTTTTCTCTTCTGTTCTGTCAGACTGGCAGTTATATTGTGTTTATATCCACACAATAGTTTGAGTAATATTATAAATACTGCTAAGTTACTTTTCTCATAACTGTCCATTTTATTACAAAAAATAGTTAAATTATACTTTATAAGTTGACATTCTGTTTCTTTTTTAAAAGTATAATAATTATAATATATAATCTTGTTTGATCTGTCAGGTTTTCATTTGGGCCCACAATTTGTAGCTTGCCGGACCAAATGTTCAACAGGAATTAAGTCAGTTTGCACCCCTGATACTTGAAAAAGATTTTTTTGTTTGTTTGTTGCTGCAGATACCATCAATTTATCAACCGCACATAAATTAAAATACTTTATTTTACTACTGATGCTGGTGAAGGAAACATTGGTGGGTGGGTCTGTTCTGATAAATGTCATGTCATTGGTTCACGTGTGCTAGCTTGCAGGCTTTACAAAAATATGAACTGTCACTATCATTGTGCAGATCTGTTGATTAATCCATGATAAACATGTTTGGTTTGTATTCTCGGCAAATGTAAAAACAATAGTGCTGAGATACCTTCAACTAAGTTGAAACATTGTTGCAAAAGTCTGCTGCCAGCTATGCAATATCTGGCCATTTACAGGGCAACACCTCCTTTCATTTAATGAAAGTACTATTCTAGTCAAATATAAAAGAAACAAACAAAAGGTACAAACAAAAAAAGCTGTTAATGTTTGTCACATATTGGATTTTCGGTTAGTACTACTTCTTGTTTATTTGTATGTTGATACAATGTACTTTTAGTCATGGTGATAATCACATTTTTCCTAAAGCTTGCGAACATACATGAACCATTTATCAACAGTGACAAATTAACACTTCCTATTAACAGGATTGTCCAAAACCAACAATATTTCATTATCTATTTAGATTTCTTTTTTCATCAATAAATGTAATAAACTTGTACACAGTGAGAGTGACATCTTAAAAACGTTCTTTTTTATTTTTGGTCAAATGACTTATTAATACAAATAGCATGTTGTGTGCAGTACTGGATTATTAATTGCAATGAGTTATGTTAATCTTTTTTCTCTTTTTTTTGCTTTTTTTTTGTGCTTTTTTTTTTTTTTTTTTTTTTTTTTTTGCTTTCTAAAAAATTGCCAAATATTTGACAACTAATAGACAATGATTAAATATGTATTTTGTGCGACTTTAAAATGGCATTTGTACAATTTACAGACATGTGAGACTTTGCTTGTAGTCATGATATACATGTGCAGGTATAGTGAAAATACTGTTTTATTAAGAGATTCATATTTGTCTGCTGAGCTTTTCTTCCATCCATCAACTTTTCCTTTCAAGTCTACTTGTATCTTCTTTTACAGTTTTGATTGAATTATACAATGATCATCTGGGGCACACTTCACAAACAACAGATATTTTGGAAATTTATTACATGTTTTTAAAATTAAAATTCAAAATTTTAAAAATCTATCTTCTCTTAGTTTTTATTGAATAGTTCTGAAACTTGGTACAGTCATCAAAAAACTAATCAATATATAGTTTTAGATTTTGAAATTTTTATTAAATTAAAAAATATATATTAAACATTTTACATTGAACATTTTCAAAGTCTATTTTATCCTAGAATTTTAAATGTAAAAGATTTAAACAGACATACATTAGTATAGCTTTTCTAATACCAATTTGTCTGGTGTCTGTCCGGCATGTCTGTCAACTGTTGCATTGAAATCTATCTTCTTACCGAGTTTCAATTGGATTAATTGTTCTGATATTCTAAGGTGTTCTTTACAAATTAATTAATTATCTACTACTGACAAAATTGAAAATGAAATAGTGGAGCGCTATTTGCAGATTTAATCCTGTTGTTGTATTTTTGTTTGAATCTTAGTAGGTGCCTACTAACAAGACATACAGAAAATCGGTTTTTCTTTTAATCTAAAATAAAATTAAAGACATCGGTTTTTGTATCTTATCTGGCACCAAGATTCCTAATAGCCGTATCATCAAAAGCAGTGGCATTGCAGCTATTTAAGATAAGTGCTAAAAACAGCAAAATAATTGCTAAAAATGGCTTTCATCTTAATTGGACTATTGTAAAGAAATGTACCATATAATTGAAGAAAAGATCAGAAAGCCAATATCAGTATGAGCCAGAAAAAGTATAGACTATTGTAAATGAGTTATTCCCTTGTTATTGTTCGCTATCACATTACACATTAATTCTGATTGTCTTTTATTCCTCGACTTTTCCTTCCTGTAATTCCACAAATTGAACTGACCTCAATGCTTTTTCAGTATCAATTCCTGATGGTTTACAGTTCTAGCCATTCTTTTGATCGGAATACGTGCAATTATACCATAGAAATAGACCATTCTTGATGAAATGAATCTTGTTAAATAATGATTTTTCGGCAAGTAATTTTCCATAATTGTTGATGTATTTTTGATAAGTGTAGGAAAACTTCCGGAGGTGATAAATCATGTATTTCTGTAGGGGATCATATGACAAAAAAAACAAGAAAACCCCACCCCCCTGATAACTATATTTATTTTTTCATTTCTGAGTTAACTCCTAATAATGACCATTTATTATCTCCTGCAACATGATTTGTGGGGCATATTAAAGTAGCAACATCCATCCGTGCATGGCATCCATCCGTGCATGGCACCAATCTATCCGTCCATTCAACAGAAAACTTTTCAAACCAGTTCAGCTATTGCATCCTTCTTATTAGACCGGCGTCGTGACAGGCCATCGGTCTACAGGTTGGTAGGTACTGGGTTCGGATCCCAGTCGAGGCATGGGATTTTTAATCCAGATACCGACTCAAAACCCTGAGTGAGTGCTCCGCAAGGCTCAATGGGTAGGTGTAAACCACTTGCATCGACCACTGATCCATAACTGGTTCAACAAAGGCCATGGTTTGTGCTATCCTGCCTGTGGGAAGCGCAAATAAAAGATCCCTTGCTGCTAATCGGAAGAGTAGCCCATGTAGTGGCGACAACGGGTTTCCTCTCAAAATCTGTGTGGTCCTTAACAATATGTCTGTGTTGAGTGCGTCGTTAAATAAAACACTTCTTTCCTTGTTATTAGATCACATGAGCTTGACCAATTGCAACCAAATTTTGTGGGAAGCTTCCATGGCACATGAAAAAAGGCATTTGTGAATTTGATACTTCAGACCCTTTACTTTAAGGGCCTGTGGGATGGGGCCTAAAAGGAGGAAATTAAGCAAAAAAAAAATAAACAAAAAATAAACAAAATCATCATCTCTACTTTTGGAAATATTATAAATAAATAATAGTCTTTATATATGTAAAGGACAATAGGAGGTTTATCTGATTTGTTAATGCCATATGTCATACATATATATATATATACTCTTCAAAAAAAGAAACGCAAAAGGGTACAAATGGGTTATAACTCCGATTTTATGTTTCCTACTGGTTCATACTTTGTGAATATAAGGTCATTGCATGTCCCAAACACATTCCCACGGTTACATTCGATAAAACGCAGCTACTGTACAATAAAGTTCCAAAATGTGAATATTCGCAAAAACGCAGCCACGTGCAAACCATGTCACCACTGCACGTGCGTTGTCTGCACGTGCAACATGAACACCGACAGTATAAAAGTGCAGGGTGTTTGCTTGCCTGGCCTCTGTATCTGGCCGACAGTTGACAATGCAGGACATGCCACGTCTCAGTGAACCGCAGAGAAACAATGCCATCGGCCGACTAGACGCAGGCGAATCCAGAACGGCCGTTGCCAGGGCATTCCATGTGTCCCCAAGCACCATCTCCAGACTGTGGGACCGTTACCAGCAACATGGATCAACACGTGACCTCCCTAGATCCGGTCGACCACGGGTCACTACCCCCGGGCAGGACCGCTACATCCGGGTACGCCACCTTCGGGAACGATTGACTACTGCCACCTCCACAGCCACAGCCGCAGGATATCCGACCAGACCGTACGGAACCGCCTACGTGAGGTAGGAATTCGTGCCAGACGTCCAGTTCGAGGTGTCATCTTAACACCACAACACCGTCGACTCCGACTGCAGTGGTGCCAGATTCATCGACAATGGCCTCAACTGCGATGGAGACAGGTGTGGTTCAGTGACGAGTCCCGATTTCTGCTCCGACGTCATGATGGAAGATGTCGCGGGTATAGGCGTCGTGGTGAACGTTATGCGGCAAACTGCGTGCAGGAAGTGGACAGATTCGGCGGGGGTAGTGTCATGGTGTGGGCAGCCATCTCACACACTGGCAGAACTGACCTGGTCCACGTGCAGGGCAACCTGAATGCACAGGGCTACATTGACCAGATCCTCCGGCCACACATCGTTCCAGTTATGGCCAACGCCAACGCAGTGTTCCAACATGACAACGCCAGGCCTCACACAGCACGTCTCACAACGGCTTTCCTACAGAACAACAACATTAATGTCCTTCCTTGGCCATCGATATCACCGGATTTGAACCCAATTGAGCATCTATGGGACGAGTTGGACCGACGCCTCCGACAGCGACAACCACAGCCCCAGACCCTGCCCGAGCTGGCAGCAGCCTTGCAGGCTGAGTGGGCCACCATCCCCCGGGACGTCATCCGTACTCTGGTTGCTTCAATGGGCAGGCGGTGCCAGGCAGTTGTCAACACACGCGGAGGCCACACCCGGTATTGACTCCAGATGACCTTGACCTTGGTGGTGTGTCCTATCACTTACTCACAATGGACTAGAGTGAATTGTGAACAATCCTGCAACATTTGGTAATTATCGGACTCGCCATTCAATAATTAAATCAATTCTCCAAATGTTACGACAATGTGGTTTTGCGTTTCTTCTTTTGAAGAGTATATATTTAACAACGAAAGTTTAGCTAATGTTAAAAGAAATGGCATAACATTTATAAATTAACCTATTTTCATTAATTAGTATTCACATCTGAAATGTTTACCATTTAAAAACAACATAAACTCATCAACCTTTTGCCTTAACACAACAGGACCTGAGTTTCTTTTATGTTTATTCAACCATGGCAAATTTAGACATCATAAAAGATATTTGCTAAACTTTCGTTGTTGTATATATATATATATATATATATATATATATATATATATATATATATACATGTGTGTTGTGTGTATATATATATATGTATATATATATATATATATATATATACTGAACGAAAAAAGAAACTTCCGATTTGTACATATAGTATTTGTCGTGTTAAAGAATTCGTTGTGTAATGAAATTATATAGGTAGTATTAGTTTTGAGCTGTATTATCAGGATTCATGAATTTTATCGATTATTTTTGCACTGTTAATCGTCGACAACGTGAAATTCAATTTGCACGTGCATGCATGGTTCGACATGTCCCGTGTAGTATTCGGTAACACCTGGGCTTCATAATAACCGAATCAGTGGGCAAACTGTTCGTAATTGTCTGTGGGAGAACGGTTTACATGCACGACGTCCTTAGTCGGATGCGTTTTAACGCAATGTCATCGTCTAAATATGCTAACTGTTGTGTTCTTGAACGAGATCGTTTCGGGGGTGGGGGTTGTGTCATGGTCTGGGGGTTGTGTCATGGTCTGGGCAGCCATTGCCCATGGTTATTGTTCACCACTAGTCATTGATGGCAATTTAAATGCTCAACGTTACCGCGATGACATTCTCGCTCATCACGTCATTCCTCTGTTCCATAACAAAGCCAACATCTCGATTTTTCAGCATGATAATGCCACCTCTCATACAGCTAGAGACACTGTAAATTTTCTTAGGACAAATAACATTGCTTTCATTGATGACTGGCCCGCTAAAAGTCCTGATCTCAACCCCATCGAGCATGTCTGGGATAGTCTGGACAGACGATTGAGGCGTCGTCCGTCCCAACCCACCCGCCCGCTAATGTCAACGAACTTCGTCAAGCACTCATTCAGGAATGGAACAATATTCCACAGGCAGAAATCAACACTTTAGTCAATTCTATACGCCTGCGATGCACTGCAGTGGTCGATTTTTGCACCAAATGATGCATCATGGAACACTCTTTAAACACATATATAACAATTATTCCCACGGTTTGTTTTCATCAAGTTATGTTCAAGCAAAGTTAGCGGAAGTTTCTTATTTTGTTCAGTATATATAAAATATGTACTTTAAACGATTGTACCTATTTAAAAAAAAAAATGGATATGAAGTGCATTTATGATAAAATATCTAAAACAGATTGAATATGAAGCTAAATAATGACGACACAATGTCCTTTCGTTGGAGTGTAAGTTTTTAAACTTGCTGTTCAATTAATTTTGTGTTTGTGGGTTTTATTAGAGAATCATTTGTCAGGTATGTTTGCACAGTAGTATTATTAAATAATTATTAATTTAATAATTAAATAAAGATACTTTTTATTCGTATTTCTTTTTAATATTCTATGGTCGAGTACATTTTCAACAAAAGTTCAACTGGAAGAAATATATAATGGCATTGCATGTTTTCGATAGGATCAGTGAAAGACATTAGGAAACAAAATGCGAAAGATATTAATTGTCAAAACTAGACCATTTCATGATGTTTTTTCGAATTAGATTTTTATGTCAACGAGTGATATGTGAAAACCATATTTTCACGAATTGTATATTGGGTCCCATGTTTGTCCCTAGTGAAATGCAGTCAAATTGTTATTTCTTCAACTTCTTCTCCAAAACTACTTGACAAATTCTAACCAAATTTGGTAGGCAGCTTTCTTGGCATATGGAAACACAAATTTGTGAATTTGGTCAATCTGACTCCCAGGGTCCTAAGGGGTGGAGCCCAAAAGGGTAAAAATTAAGCTTTAATGAAAACAGAATTGGGTTGTTTTGAAAACCTGTTATACTGAAACATTAGATTTTTTATAATGGACATATTGCAACTACAGTGAAACTCCTCTAAACCGGACACCCTTGAGATCAAGTAAAATCTCAGGTTTTAAGAGGTATCCGGTTTAGAGAAGTTCTCTTCTGTACAGATAAAAGATCCCTTGCTGCTAATCGAAAAGAGTAGCCAATGAAGTGGCGACAGCGGATTTCCTCTCTCAACATTTGTGTGGTCCTGAACCATATGTCTGACGCCATATAACCGTAAATAAAATGTGTTGAGTGCATCGTTAAATAAAACATTCCCTTCCCTTCCCTTCTTCTGTACAGATATTTAAAAAGGGACCATGAAGAACATCCAGTTTTGGGGAATCCGGTTTTGAGAGGTTTCACTGTATTTATGAATGTAGTAATTTGACCAACTTAACTTTGGTATTAATTAGGTTTGGAATTATTAAATAAAAGCTATGATTAAAATATAGAAGACATTGTGTTGAGAAATATATTAAATAACATTATCACCGTATCTTTAACCATCTCCCAAGTAAGACGATGATACTATACTATACTGACTATACTAGTGAAATGCATTTAAACTCATTTGTTCAACTTCTTCAAAATTACATGACTAGTTACAATAGGCAGGTCTTTAGATTAAACCAAAATCAAGACGATAAACGTTATACTTAAATATTACAAAGTTTACATTACATGTTTCTTGAGGTACGTTAACCCATTTACCTGTTTTGAGCAGTATCGGTAGTCTTAAATCCAGTACCTATGATAATCTTGTCAAACAGGTTTCATAGTAAAATTCTATTTTGAATAATGTCCCATGACTGGTACATGAAAGGCCTTGGTAAATATGGACTTGTCTTTGGTAAAACGGACCGAATTTGGCAAATAAAGAAACAAAACTATTTGGTCTAGACAGGGTTTTTTTTTTGGCTGGATAAAAATTACTGCCCTTGTTACAGCTCATAAACAACTTCAAACCTGGTGTTCACTATCTGCCAGTATTTTACTTTTCCATCGTGCTTATTTGATGCAAAAGTCACTTTTTAAAAAAAAGAGTCAAAATTGCTGTCTGTGTGCCATTTCACTCAAAGCAATTTGTTTTAAAATTGCCGTGATAAATTCTAAGTTTATAGCAAAGTTTAAAATGTGCAGAGGTGTCATTAAACAGACATTGTTTTCTTTCCTGTCCAGTGTGTTGATTCTCACATCTCAGAGGCGAGATGTAGCCCAGTGGTAAAGCGCTTGCCTGATATGAAGTTGGTCTAGAATTGATCCCCGTCGGTGCCCCCATTGGGTTATTTCTCATTCAAGCCAGTGCACCATGACTGGTGTATTAAAGACTGTGGTATAATACCACAATCATGTCTGGTGTATTAAAGACTGTGGTATAATACCACAATCATGTCTGGTGTATTAAAGACTGTGGTATAATACCACAATCATGTCTGGTGTATTAAAGACTGTGGTATAATACCACAATCATGTCTGGGATGGTGCATGTAAAAGCTCCCTTGCTACTATATGTAGCCATTTCAATGCCATCTAGGTCTCCTTAACGAGCTACTCTCGGCTTACTAAATTCCAAAACTATATACATAGCTCCCTTCTTTACTATTTCAATGGACTGTTAAAAAATGTGCCTAATTTCCTTCTCATAAATGCGCACCATTACTCTTTGGACTCATCCTTTGGGACTCAAAATTCCATAGCACCAAACCACCTCTCCACCTGTTACCGATCACAGTCAGACTGCAGGTGCTCACTTGCACCTGATAGTGTAGGCGGTCCCCCCCCTCACCCTCCCCACCCCTTTCCTGTCTTGGATAGAGGAACTGGCTGAGGCCGACACCTGCACCCAGGACATGCGTGTGCTACAACAGCTTGCTATGAATGTGCACGTTAAACTCTCTGACCTGACCTGACCTAGTGGAAAAACGTAGCAGGTTTTCTCTCTAAGACTTCAGAATTATCAAATGTTTGACACCCAATAGCTGATTTACCATAATCAATGTGTTCTAGTGGTGTCATAAAAAACCCCAAACCCAAACCTTTGTATGGTTGATCAAGATCTTTTTGACTTTTGAAAAGCTACCAACTGTGTCAAGTCTCTTATCACCAAAAAGGAAGTATTATTTATATATATGTATGTATATAGTACATGTGTCCTCTTCCACAACTATAAAGTACACGTTCATATCAAGTGCACAGTTCTAGTACTGTTATATAAAAATCAATTAATATGTGTACAGTGTCCAACAGAGACATAAGTTAGTTGCTTGAATACCTGTACATGTTGATCACTGGTGTTAACATTTTAATTTTCACTTTTTACAAGATGCATTAATACTATATAGAAATACATGATCTTTATGGAAATATCACATTCATCTGGTTATACATATACAGTGTGAGTATAATTTTTCTTACTTGCTTACACATTTAGATGTTTCAGTAATAATTATGTACATTTGTATGTCTAAGCTTGGTAGAAAAACTAATATTAATGTGTAGTTTTCTTTGAAGATGTGTCATGTCAGTACTTGTATGTGTTGTATGCATTGTAGTGAAGTACAACACCACCGTTTGCTGTGTCGTTACTTGTTGAGCAGCTTAATATACATGGACATGTAATTTGGTTTAGCAAACTTCATTTAAACAAATAATATAAAATAATGAAATGCCTATTACAATGTTTCTTTGGTGGTTACAAGTAGGTTGAATCTGTAGTATTTAAATAACCCATTTGTTTGAAGTTACTTGTCATTATTTGTTCTGACAAGAAAGCCCTGCTATTTATATAATATAAATATAGATAGATATAGATATATAGATATATATCTATATATACATACATACATACATACATACATAGATACATATACATACATACATACATATACATACATACATACATCCATACATTGTAGGCCCCATGCATATAGTTGAGTTAAAGAGCATTCTTTTTATGGATGCCTCAATATCTCAAAAGGTATCATGACAATTAAGTCTGCAAGTTGCCGGCAATTCGGTGTCATAGATTCGAGTCCCAGCAACAGCATGGGACAATTTGTGAGGCCAGAAAGGATTTAATTATCCCTGTGCCAGTGTGTTAATATCTATGTATGTAACAGTCAAGCTCAACATACATACAGTATGTAGATATGCATGCATGCATGCATGCATGCATACATGCATACATACATACATACATACATACATACATACATACATACATACACACATACATACACACACACACACACACACACACATATACACACACACACACACACACACACACATACATACATACATACATACATGCCAGGTCTGCCCGTTGTTTCATGCATGTAAGCGGGATCGACCGCATAATTTGTAGGTCCCATGCATATGGCTGAGTTAAAGAACATCCTTTTTATGCATGCCTCAATAGCTTAGAAGGTATCGTGGAAAGTGCAATTTGCAGGCGATTCGGTGTCAAAAGTTCGCGTCTCACCAATGGCATGGGACAATTCATGAGGCCAGAAAGGATTTAATTATCCCCTGCGCCAGTGCATTAATATCTACATATGACAGGCCAGTATTTAGGTGGGGGGTGTGGGTTCGGGGAGTTCGTCCAAACCCTTCCACAAAAGTTGAGGTCCACATTTTTCTGTTTTGTAATATTGCACAGATACTTGACTGTAAGTTTTGCAACTTTTCCATAAATTAATGTTTGCTTGTCTTCATCATTTCACAATCCCTTTACCAAAGCTGCAGTTTATACATGATTCAGATTTTCTAACTAATCTGGCTAAAAAAAGAAGAAGAAAAAAGGAGCATGCAGCAAAAACGTTTAATTGTACTTTCTGCTATATTGACCGGCCTCGGTGGCGTCACGGTTAGGCCATCGGTCTACAGGCTGGTAGGTACTGCAGTCGGGGCATGGAATTTTTAATCCCGATACCGACTCCAAACCCTGAGTGAGTGCTCCGCAAGGCACAATGGGTAGGTGTAAACCACTTGCACCGACCAGTGATCCATAACTGGTTCAACAAAGGCCATGGTTTGTGCTATCCTGCCTATGGGAAGCGCAAATAAAAGATCCCTTGCTGCTAATCGGAAAGAGTAGCCCATGTAGTGGCGACAGCGGGTTCCTCTCAAAATCTGTGTGGTCCTTAACCATATGTCTGACGCCATATAACCGTAAAATAAAATGTGTTGAATGCGTCGTTAAATAAAACATTTCCTTCTTTCCTTCTTTCTACTATATTGATGATCTCGTAGCATTTGATAATTACATGTACATGACAATGACAAGACAAGGTAAGACAAGACAAGAATGTATTTACACTCAGGCCGTTGCACAACGGCATAGGAGGAATATATACACATACAATTTATAACATTCATGTGACAAGATGGTTGTTGATAATAAACATATACAAAGACCAATAAATAAAATTTTATATGTACAAAATGTATAACAAAAACCTCTAAATATATTAGATACATTAGGACATCGTTATACACATACCACAAGTTGGTGTTCATATAAATATAGATAATATTATGATCTAGATATACATCATGTGTGACCAAGTACTTATAAGCAAATACGTCATCGTAATAATAATTATATTTTTTTGTTTGGTTTGGTTAGGGACGTTACTAATAATTACATTTATAAAATATGCTAATTTCTTTAATATTCCGATAAAATTGCTTACTGTTCATTAATTCTTTAAATTTATAAGTACTTGGTCGTTTATAGTAATATGAATGTATATACTGGACCCTTAAGTCATGAAAAAAATTACAAACGTAAAGATAATGAAAGTCATTGCCAATATCATTTATATTGCATAGTGTACAAAGTCTTTCATCTATAGGTATGTTATTTCAACGACCAGTTTCAGTGGGTAAATAATGGTTACACATTCAAAATTTTATGATATCTGACCACAGCTTTTCAGGAAGTATACTAAAATAATTTTAAGAAGTCATTTTTCTTTATATAGCTCGTAACCTTTCCCTCGATGATTGTGATAAGTTATTTCTCTATATTTGTAAATATTGATCGTATTGCCTTTGTTTGATTTTTGTTGCGAGAGACAGTTTACTGATATGAATGATTGAAATATCCATACATTGCTCATTCCTAAGTTATCCAAAATGTTTTTGATAGCGGTGATCCAATTATAGATGATTCCGTTTGTAAGATGATCATTTAACATAGCTTTGTGTAATAAGAAAGAGTTTTGATTCTTTTCCTGATAAAAGCTGTGCCCAGTAGCATATCATTCTTCTATGTATGGGTAATTCAACTGACATTTGTCCTAGCTCTCCGTATAACATAAAACATGGTGTTGATTTCTTAACAGGTAAAATGTGTCTAAAGAAGTTGATTTGTACAGAGTTAAATATTAATTTTTCTTGTGCCCCCAAATTTTGCAGCCATATTATAAGATTGGAAGGACCATCGAGTGGAACATTTTAAGTTTGCATTCTGTTGATAGATGGTATTCCTTTTGTTGTCGACCAATCCCAGCTGACATGGGCTGACCTGCGGGGAACGAAAACAACATTAATAATGACTATAGTATGTTGTCTTTCTGAACAGGATAATATTTGGAATAGCCTGGGCACATGCAGACATTAATTTCTCATATACATATTGTTTGAGCACTGCTAGTTGTATACACTGGGCTAGATCAGACCAGATGGGTTGAGGGTTACATGGTACCAAAGAAGAGAGTTCCGTGTCTAAGTTCAAGGTGTACCTTCAGATATTTACAGAGTAAAACCAGCTATGGCTGTGATTGGTAGTAATATGTGACATTGATTATTTCTGCAAATATTATTATCCATTGACAGTAAATAGATACATTTTTATTTGTTATACAGTAGTTATGCAGTATATGCCAGAGGTTGGAACTAATGCAGGTTACCCCCAAAAATGGAACTGCAATTTTCAACAAAAATGACGGTTGTTAATAAACACATAATTAAATCTCTTAAATGGTATGTGGACCCCCCCCCCCCCCCCCCCCCCCCCCCCCCCCCCCCCCCCCCCCCCCCCCCATTTTCTTGCAGGTAGATTTTGATGCGAGGTGCCACACTTTTTATTGCTGTACTTCCTGGGTGTGTTAATACACTGCTTATATCAGTTATTAGTAAACATTAACATTATCGTCAATAGGAATTGATTTGGTCTATTAGAACCTGAAGGGCAGGGATTCACAATGTTTTACAAACTTGATGTATTTGGTGGCAGGATGTAGCTCAGTGGTACAGCGCTCATCTCAGGCGCTCACTGAAGCTCGACTGTTACAGTGTGAAGTCAAATAACTACCATATCAAAACATAGTAACATCATATAGTATTAGTCAACTTACTGTGCTGGCACAGCATCAATGCTATACAACTCTTGAGTCATAAACTTCACTGCCAAATTGTCTCCCCTTGCTCTTCGATCCTGCAGTCCTCCATTGTAGATGTGGTTCGATTTGCTTTAGCTAAAAGCTTTTAAATGTACGTGTTAATAAACTGTAACATGTTTTTTATTTTTCGCTTATCCTTATTACTAACGTAAAAATGTAATGTATTTCCTGTCTCAAGACCAGATGTCAAAACTACCAAATCCAATAGTGCGTGGTGTCATTAAACAACAGTTTTAACTTTGGGTTTGTATTTTGCATTAATAGTAATGGTGCTGTAATATGGTTACCAAAGAACACACCTTTAAGAAGTATGTTGATGTGTCAATAAATAAATAAATATTCCTTTGTTCAGAAATGTATTTAATGTTGAGACCCACAAATCTGCAATCGTCCTCATCTGTAGACAGCTAATATAGTTATTGCCTCATAATGTACATCCTTGTCCATGTTCTCCGCTTCATACCAGTTTATTGTTCAGTGGCAAATTACTTTATTCAAGAGCTGATTCGAGAATGTTTGGCAAAAGTTGGATGAATGAGTATATTGGAGGAATTTTGTCGTTGGCCACACTGTCTACATAATATGCTCTCAGATTTTGTAGGATATATTCTGGTTTTGTATGTATCTTCAAAACATTGGTGAACGTATTGATCAAGCAGAAGAATGTTCTGTACAATTAGCTTACATGTACATGAATGGACCCCAATTTGCTGCCGTGTATATGAATGCTTGCATTGTCCGTTATGAGGAAGTCAAGAATAAATGATCAATGTATTCTGCAGTGTTGAGGATATTTGTATGTAAAGTAACCTGCATGTAACACTAATTTACAAGATAAGGGATGATGCTGATGGTTATTATTTTAATGACTCCTGTGTTTATATATATATATATAAAATTGCCTCCTGGCTTGGTTGTGATCAGTGTTATAATGTGTGTTAAAAATGGGTAAATTATTTAAGAATTTGTACATGTATGGAGAGGGATTGGTCTTGACTGTAAACTTCTTTTCTTTTAACTTATTTTCGTGCTAATATCCAACTAAGGTTCAAGCACACTGTCCTGGGCACACACCTCGGCTATCTGGTTAATTTGTTAGTGATTAGTGAGAGACAAGATGGTGTAGTGATCTTACATCTACCCATCGAGTCGTTAAAACTCGCTCTGGGTGGGAGCCGGTACTGGGAATAGAACCCTGTACCTATCAGCCTTATATCTGATGGCTGATTAACCACAACACCACCGAGGCCGGTCTGACTGTAAACCTAGCTGACTATAAATTTAAACAGTGTGGTATGTACTATGTTATCTTAAAGCTAGCTGACTATGAATATAAACAGTGTGGTACGTACTAGTTATTATGAACTAACTATGAATTTAACAGTGTGGTATGTACTATTGTTATCTTGAAGCTGGTTGTACTCACTGTGTTAAGTGGTTTCATATTTCATGTATCGATGAGTGTCGGAAATTGTTAAGTTCATTTCTTGAGTGGAATTTGACTCCCATTAATTGACATGGTGATAAATGGAGAGAAAGGAACACCTGCTTAGATATTAATATTTGAGAAGTATATGATCGATCATTGAGTTATGTCAACATATTAATAGATTTTTCATGTAATTAAAACGTAAATCCACTTAAAGCACATTTTTTGAATAGCCAGCATTGTCTTTAATAATTGATTTGATTCTAATGGCATCAGTCTTGGAGGTAGGCGAGATTTAGATTGGTCCTTATATATAGATGGCTCACTTGATGTGCTTGGGTCATGGTATCAAACCCCCACAGCATACCAATTGGGTTTTTCTTGTCTCAGCCAGTGTAATTCCCAACGTGACCTTACTTAACCATTTGGCTCGCCAGAGGGTGTACTCACTGGGATGGTACAAAATGGCTGTACCCGTTGTATACAACTGCCATCACATTTAACTGTTTTATTACTTAAATATAAGATTATATTTATTGATATTAAACAATAATGTGCATTATATATATCGTTGAATGTTCCTTTTAGTCAATAAGTTTGTTTTGTTTAACAACACCACTAGAGCACATTGACTAATCAATAATCGGCTATTTGATGTGAAACATTAGGTAACTGACAGTGTTAGAGAAGAAACATTTTGCATAAGTAGCCAGGGATCTTTCATATGCACCATCTCGCAGACAGGATAGCACATACCACTGCCTTTGTCCAGTTGTGGTACACTGGTTGGAATTAGAAAAAAAAACAATCGGTTGAATGGATCCACCTCATTATTCAATCCTTGCGACGCATGCACCTCAGGTGAGCACTCGACCGACTGGGCTAGATCCCGCCCTCACATGTTAAGATGCCCAGTTGCACTACATGTAAGTGGACAGTGTACTGGTGTGTTATTAATTTCCCATTTTTACGAGTTACCTATGGCAGCAGCAGGTTTTTTCTTTCTCTCAATCATATGTAAAAATAACACATGTACATGTTACACACTAAATAGCTACATGTTATAATGTAAAGGTGAAGTTTTGTTAAACAAATATACCTTACTTTTCCTTTGATTTCCCTGGGGCGAAGCATAGTAGGGTCTATATATGTGTGCTCCCAGTATCTCCGCTAGGATAGAATATACATGTATCTCTGCAGGCATCGAAATAAGTCGAACGATCGTTCAGGTTACCAGGAGGTTACCACATGTAAGAAAAGTCGAACAGTGTTTCGTTCTCGACAAAAATTTTGTTTCCGAATGTAAACCGAGCAATGCATTCCGGACTTCCACGTTTCATTTTCTGGTAAGGAATTGCATCGATGTGCAATTATAAGCAGTAATAGTCATTCCGCATTTAAGCCGCGTCCACTAGATGAATTTACTTCCACGTTTCATTTTCTCGAACGAAATTGCACTGATGTTCATGCGCACTTATGCAATTGCAAAGCAATTTCGGCATTCCGCGTTTAAGCAGCACCCACTAGATAAATTTACTTCCAGATTTTGTTAGTCGTACCAATAACAAGAATATAATTCTAACTTTCATATAGTTGTAGTAACCTATAGGTTACCAGGCTATATTTTGTGGTAACCTGTAAAAGGGCTACCAGACACAATGTTTATTTCGATGCCTGTCTCTGTGTATTATGAACATGAACATTTGCTGGGACCAGTTCTGGGTAATTTTATGTTTACATTTTCAGTCAAATTGTGAAAAATCAATCAAGTTGGCCTGTTATTTATTTTTCCTGAATATGTACCTTCTCCATTATATATTGAACTAGATTAGTTAGTGGGCAGTCATACAGATGTTACCAACAGGATGAACACCTAGCATTTCCAGATTTGTGTGAAGTTTCTGTAGATTTGTCACCTTCGTCTTCCCAGATGTTAGTTACATTCATTAGATTCAGGACATCACAACTGAACACACAATACATCTAGTTATAGTATTTAACACCAGTACCAGTACTAACACTTGAAGTCACATTTTGTTTGTATATAATGCCCAGACATGCTACTTCCATTTCAAAAGACGAAAATAAAGTAAAGGAGTATTTGTTTAATAACACCTCAGCACATAATTTTACATGACATATTTGGTATCTAGCATATGGTTTGAACTTAATTATTTCGACTCTTGATCAAGTGACAAAACATACTGCCACCAGGTTATTCCTACCGAAAACAGCAAGAGATATTTTGTATGCACTTGCCAGGATAGTACATACCATGGCCTTTGTTGCACCAGTCATGGGGCATTGGTTGATATGGGGAAATGTGTGTAAATCCACGTTGTGTATTCAAATAATTGAATCATTTAATACCTTATGCCAGTAGATTCATGTACATACAAGAATTTAAAATGCAATATATTGACATGTTTTCCTAGCTATGCTTGTTCCAGCCAAGGTGCACCACAACTGGTATATTAAAGGCCGTGGTATGTGTTAACCTGTCTGTGGGATGGTGCATATAAAAGATCCCTTGCTGCTAATCAAAAAGAGTAGCCCAGGGCTAAAAATTTTTACGAATCTCCGAATCTGATTCGTGCCAGGATTCGAGCAAGGATAAAACATCCGAATCTCTTTGGATTCACATGAAATATTTCCAAAAAGTTATTAAATTGAATAATCAGTCAGTAAAACGTTACAGAATTAAAAAATATTAATAACAATAATAAAAAATAGTCTGATTATCAAGCTTTAGTTTAAACTGGCTTCAAAAGCGTAGTATATATTCGAATCTGTGCATTTCTAAACATAGAGGTTTATCGAGAATAGTCTGGCCTGGAGCCGAGTGGTGGTTGGTCCATTTCCATGAACCAAATTGCCAATGAAGAGAATTGAAAGGACCATGTTTGTTCAGTTCTTACATAATAACATTAGACAGTAGTATGTCAAATATAGTAATACATCAAACATTTCTATTTTAGTTTGCTGATTTAATGTTCCTAACCTTGAATTACCTGCTCTTTTTAATCAATAAATATTTTTGACGGTAGCGGAAATGTACTAAAGTAATATCCATACAAAGATTGAACCAATGCGCAAAACACATCGACAAAAGTATCCCATGCGCTGTTTACGAATAAGCAATCTTCGAAAAGTAACCTAGGCTGCGTTAGCCAGACCAAGCAGAAAAACGTCCGCTAGACTGGTTTATTGCTTCACAGTAAACCAAATAGCAACGTTGGGAACCAATCAATTAGTTCTCGAACGTTAGTCAAACCTTTGCTGGCTGAAATTGGGGCTGGTAAGACACCTACAAGAACTGACTGTAAAGAAAAATGGAACCAACAACTAAAAAAACCGTTAGTAATTAAACATTTTTGTTTGTTTCTTGGGGTTTTTTGCTCTTTTTGTTTTGTTTTTTTGCTTTAAACTTGGATACACTGTTACTGACAAACTGGTTGTTCTTTCCAGTAAATAGTAAGGGTTGCCTTATATACACTAATCCATATACAGTTAGCAGCATATGACACATAATTATATATACTAACACTGTTGATAAAATTGTCTGAAAATTTTTAGAATCGGAGGATTCCCGTGGACGGCTTCTTTGGGAATCCACATGGATTCTCGTGAAAAAGGCAGAATTTTTAGCCCTGTAGCCCATAAAGTGGCTACAGAGGGTTTCCTCTCTCAATATCTGTGTGGTCCTTAATAACCATATGTCCGACGCCATATAACCATTAATAAAAAGTGTTGAGTGAGTCTGTTAAATAAACCATTTCCTTCCTTCCTAGCTATGGTATCCAAACTGAGTTAGAATGTAACTATAGTGTGAATTTTCAGTTCCCCTTTATTAGATGGAATGATGGACTGTCACATTTAGTCCTCAGTTTTAACCCTATGTCTGACTGGAGATTATTTGTTACAATGGTAAATATTTTTATGAAGGGTGTATACCACCACAACTAATCACATAGACAACAATAGTAATATATGTGGCTAAAACTGCTATAAACAGCATTTAATTCAATCAACATGGACACCATGGATTTTGAGAATAACTTGCAAGCTATGAGTAATTAACGGATTATCTGTCCCGAGTGAATTAATATTCTAAATCTGAGCCTTTGGCAAGGGTTTTACATCAATCCATGAGAGACGGATTCCTAGTAGTGAGTTGGTTTACCCATTATCAGTCTTTAATGATTTTAAAAGTATATTTACATTCCTGCTGCCATTACTGGTACAGTTAACAGTAAGCATAGAAGAACAGTTCCAAAACAAAGTGAACATTTTAGAATAAAATGAAAACCAGTTTTGACCTGTATCCAGTTGTTGACGTGTTTGCACGTATACACATAAGTCGTCATCACGATGGCATCATTTAGCATTGTTTTAATTTTAAAATCATTTTCTAAAAAAGCACTGACATTTTTGTCAGTACAAAAATAAAGAATTGTCAATGAATAGACTTAGAATGACATCCAAAATATTTGCTAACATAATTATTGTACATTTTACGTTATTGTTTCTTGTTTTTTTTTATAGCAGTTTCTTTTATCTGTATACAATTGTCATAATATACCATTATATATATGAACTACATTATGACAGTTGTATTAAAATCAAATAATTAGCACTTTTCATGTCTTAGAAAAGGTACAAACACAATCAAATAGTTGTAATCAGATGACATAAACTGTCAAAAAGCACCATTCCTCCATTTCTATTTATAAACAACAGGTCATGTGACATAATGTTTCCCGCCATACAATTTGACAGTAATTATACACATTGTATGTGCTGCTAACTGTTTTTATTAATAATTACAGAGTGATTTCTTATAATAGAGCAGACGATATTCTAACTAGCAATGTTTGCTTGAACAGTTATGTCGACTGTGTGATCGAATATGTACATATGTTCTGTATTTGTTGTTGTGTTTGGGGTTTTGGGGTGGGGTTTTTTCCTTTTTCCTTTTCAAAATTACATATTATATTCATACTGGTACAATGTATTAATCAGTACTGAGTGGATATATAAATTTTATTCTTCATTATTTTTTATTTTTTTAGTGCATTATAAATTTGTGCTGAACTAGTCAGGGGTGGGGGGATACCGTGACCTATATTTCCAATAATCGATCACAAAACATTGTTGTAGCGCGTCACATGGTTTTTTATTATTATTGAAATAGATTAAAGCAATTACTATACTGTACCAGTCGCGAATCCAGGAATGGCTTTTGGGGGGAGGGTGCCGTGCATGGCTTTTATGAATAATTTAGCATATATAAGATTTCAAGAATATTTGTACACTGGATGACCATTTCAAAAATTCAGGAGTGTGCACAGGAATTTTAGCCAGGGAAAGGGCGGGGGGGGGGGGGGGGGGGGGTCTAGATTGGCGAGCACAGTTTATAGGGGATTTGAGCCATGTATTTGAGATGTAAATCTGCTTGAGCCAGGGGCTTGGGGGAGAGGATTCGACCCACAAAACCCACTCCCTGCATACATGCTTCAAATGTTATAAAGATAAAATAATAATCATGAGGTAAAATGATTTGTTGGATCTATTGTGTTTCGATAAATCTATTGGTACCAAATCTTAAAATTTGGGCAAAAACGATAGAGATATTTGGGCAAAATTAAACTTTTTCACCATGTATTTTCATAATTCCTCCCACAATATTAGTTGTAATCCATGTAAAAATGTGTAGTGCTTCATTTGAAGCCCTTTATAGCGGTGTGGCAGTAACACTAAAATGAATTTTGTTTTCTTCAGTTAGGGTATTTTTGTTTCATTTGGGCAAAAACATTAGCCTGCCCCCTACCCCTACAAAACCCCCAGTAGCCTATGTGCCTATGATTAGTACGATTAGTACATCAGGCCTGTACCCATGGTTGGGGGTGTGCACAGCCTCATGGACCCGCAAGGCCCACTTTTTTTTTAACACAACAATTATCGACTGTTTTTTTAGAACATCGACATGGTCATTCATAGTCCTTTTTCATGTTATGCAACACCCCCAAAAATCATGCAGTAGATATGGACCTATATAACATGAAATTTACAGTAGGATGATTGTTTGCAATAGAAAGAAGAAAGAAATGTTTTGTTTTTTTTAAATGTGATAAATAAAAAATAATAAAAATATTTTTTATTAGTTTATAGAGATCTGTGCTTATGTATGCTTATCACAATGCATGCTTAAAAAGGTATTTCAAATTTATAATTTTTAATTAAAATACTAGTAATTAGCATTTACATGTAGCTCAATGTTAAATTTTTGCATTTATATCACATTTTCAAATTTATGTAAATTTTATATAATTTATAAGTCCTAGATCAATGAAAGCTGATTTATAGTTGTATTTCTGTTCATTTGAAGGCTTTTAAGGCAATTTGAAATTTATTAAATTAAAATTTAAAAGTTAATTAATTTGCTTTTAACGTGCATTTAACATCTAAGATGCACCAATGAGTGACATGGAATAAATTTAAGGTTAGCGAAATATTTAATTATGAGGAATTCTAGTCTTTAATTGTTGTGTAGTTGTCGAGACTCAAATGTAACATGTGTTTAAGAAACATGTGTCATGTGTGTTATCAAGAGTGGAACAAATAGTATATTTCCGAACAAATATG
Organism: Gigantopelta aegis; assembly: GCF_016097555.1. NCBI lineage: Eukaryota > Metazoa > Mollusca > Gastropoda > Neomphalida > Peltospiridae > Gigantopelta > Gigantopelta aegis. The sequence goes on from NC_054706.1 coordinate 43,482,670, forward strand.
AAAATGATGCAATTGCATAAATATGTTTGTACTACCACTTAAAATAATAATTATTGTTATTATATACACATATTCATTATACAACCCAAAACATGTTTGTGCTTTTCATTTCCGGTGTTTATACTTTTATCATTGCTGAATCATCATTTACCATAGTTGTAACTAATTGTTGAATCATCAGTTATACAATTGTTCAAGCAGCCATTCTTCAAGAACAGCCAGCTCTCCACATAAGCATCAAACGGCATGTCACATATGTATTGCACACGAGTATGACTGAAGGCATTTTCATTTCCGGCCTTTTCAATATATGGGTCTAATAAGTACAAATGTATGTCTGCTTACACAGATTTATTGTTGGAGCAGATTTTTCTACCGTTTGTCAATCAAATTTGTTGAGGTAAATCTGGTACTAAAGAGTGAAGAATATTTTTTAATTACTTTTAATTTAGTGTTATCTCAGTTTTAAAATGCCTAAAAAAAAATTTTTTTAAAAAATAATATAAAAAATTGAAAATAATCACTATTCAGTTCATTATGTGAAAAATCTGTGGCCTATAGGATAACTTTTTTCGCAATAGAAATTGATGTGCAGACCAATCAATCCTTTATTCAGAATATCTAAGCTATTTAAAAATATCATAATAAAAAGTATAGCAGAAGGGTTCACCATGAACCTGATTTTGAGCCATTTTTTAAATCTGGCTCCCCGACTATAATGTTCATAATTTACAAGAAAGTTTTGATGGCAATACGTGCATTTGACCATATTTTTCAGTTTAAAAAAATGGCAGTCTGTTACCAACATAAATACCATGTAAATGTTGTTTAGCGGTTATGTAATGTTGACATTCCCCAAAGTCTGATCCAATCTCCATCTACTTTAATTAAATTGTGTATGTATATTGGTAACAGGAACAAAGCTGTGGTTTTTGTATTTAGCAGACAATGTTTTTGTACATGTAGATGTCCGACATGTTTGATATTTTGTTAACTAAAAAATTAGTTTCTTATATTATAGATTTAATTGTTTGTTAAAATATATCATTTTATGTATATGTAAACAATGTTGTTTTTTTCATAAATGTTTGTATTGTAAAACATATTTGTAATTTCATAGATGAATTTAACGAATGAACGAAACAGTTCTGGCAGAACCCATTAGCCAATCACATTTTTTTCTTTTTTAAGCTAGCCAGTCAGCGACTCAAGAAGCAATTATCGAAAAATATTGCCCTCAATCTCTTAGCCTATATGGAAATAAATAAATATTACCACCCCTCACCCTAAATAAATCAGAATTTTTTTAGCAATTAAGCGGCTTGTTTCAGACATAATCAACATTGTGTTTGACTACTATTCTGGTTCTGTACAAAAATTGACATCCTATTTTTAGTAGAACTCCACATGTTTCAAGTACAGTAGTACCTGGTACACTGACACTTGTTCAAATCAAATTACAGACATGTTCTGGCCAGATGAAATAACATTCTATAACAAACAGTCATGGAAATTTATCACCAGTGTAGGACTGGTATAGTGTTAACTGGAATGAAAAGTTAGATACACTTTGAACTTTGACCTCGTGAGATACTATTTGGTGTTCTGCATGCTGCCTGAAATATAAAACTGACATATACATTGATTCAAAGAACTCAACATACATAATACATCTGCTGCCAGACTCGTATAAAAATAATTTTGTTTGTGCTGGACATCTTTGGAATTGAAAATAAATCTTTGATTGGTAGACTGGCGTGAGATGTTTCACTTCCTACGGAGTGCGGAAATAGCCTGTCACAGTATGCCCATGGTCGGCCGTGCTCCTCGGGGCAATTTTAACGTAATTACAACTAACACCGTCACATTTGTTTGGGGATTAGTCGTTTATGAGGTGAATCATTTTGCCTCCCCTGTGAGGAGAGAAGTCTGCTGAAGAGGATAGAGCCTGGGTTAAGATCAATAACTGATTTACGAATAATAAACTTTTTGGATGCTGGTAAAAACAGCCACACTCCATGAATATGTCACGTTCAATTGATTATCTGTAGGTCTGAAGAAGATCCTAGAATGGTCAGTACTGTAAGCGTGACTGATTAAACTAAATCTGTCTTACATTCAATTAACTTCATTATTAGGCACTGGAAAACAATTTTTGCCGTTACAGCATTAATTAGTGGCCTGTTTGGCCTGTTTGGCCTGTTATACATGCATTAAACATTACTTACAAATGCTTACTATCATTTCTGGAAAATCTTATCTGTTTTTGTTTGTCCTGAGATTTGAATAGGTTAAAGTGCATTAAATGTTTATGTTCAACCAGGGGTTGCGGGATGTAGCTTAGTGGTACAGTGCTCGCTTGATGCATGGTCGGTCTAGGATCGATCCCCATCGGTTGACCCATTGGGCTATTTTTCGTTCCAGCCAGTGCACCACAACTGGTATATCAAACGCTGTGGTACGTGCTATCCTGTCTGTGGGATGGTGCATATTAAAGATCCCTTGCTGCTACTCAAAAAGAATAGCCCATGAAGTGGTGACAGCTGGTTTCCTCTAAATATCTGTATTGTCCTTAACCATATGTCTGACACCATATATAAATATATAAATAAAATGTGTTGAGTGTGTCGTTAAACATTTCCATCCTTCCTTCCTTCCTTCCTTCCTTCCTTCCTTTTATGTTGAACCAAAATTTTACATTGAATTTATTACTGGTTACCCTGGCTTGCTTCATATTCTAACAGTTCTCTAGGACTAATACACTGAACTCCAGTAAAACAGCACCACTTAATTTGCATTTGTTATTGCTATCAGATATGTGAGGCTTGCTATAAAATACAGTAACCCTAAGCCTCCGATATAATTTTAGAGTTAATTTATTGCCTAATATAGAATACATCCAGTTTTACACAGTCAGTTAAATGTGTTATTTGTTCTCAAATCGTTTTTCATAAGTACAGATCTGACTGGTATGTTTTCAGTGAAGTACAGTATATACAAATCTGACTGGTATGTTTTCAGTGGAGTACTGTACGTACAAATCTGACTGGTATGTTTTCAGTGAAGTACAGTACGTACAAATCTGACTGGTATGTTTTCAGTGGAGTACTGTACGTACAAATCTGACTGGTATGTTTTCAGTGAAGTACAGTACGTACAAATCTGACTGGTATGTTTTCAGTGGAGTACTGTACGTACAAATTTGACTGGTATATTTTCAGTGCAGTACAGTACGTACAAATCTGACTGGATGTTCAAGAAAGGATTTTTTATTTAACCAAGTTCATATTTCATATCCCTAAAACATTTTGCATGTAATGATTTCTATATACATCGTTAAATATTCATGTATGAATTATGACAATGCTTGATCAATCAAAACTCTATGATTGATATTGAAGATAAATATTTATTAGCTTCTGAATAAGATTTGAATATTTCATGCATTAAATGATCATGTTCATAATCATGGAACCCGATGTGAAGAAAGTAATGTCTAGCAGGGAACTCGGAAATAATCTGTGAAAGTTTCAAGAAAAATAATAATATTTGTTTAACAACAGCTAAGCACATTTTGTTACCACAGCTATTTGGTTGAGAAAGTGGAAGGAACCCTGCAGTGACAGTCTCATCTACCAAACAAGCTGGAGGGATCTTTTATATGTACACTGCCCATAGACAAGACGGTACATACTCCAACCTTCAGGGTACATTGGTACATAATTAGTTTGGTTTTAAATTCATTCTACTTTTCTTTCTATGATCAGATCTTTTAAATCTTGGGATTTGGTCAGATTTGTTCAAACTCTCACAAATGTTTTGTAATTTGAAAAAAGAATTAACTTGTCTTGCATGTACACTAAAAAAAAAAAATTCAAAACAAACTTTTTTGACATTTAATTAGTTCATCTTGAAATGGATTTGACATTCAGTTTCACTGGTAATAACTTAAGCATATTTGTATTGACATCTAAATTAATACTCATTGTAACACATTTAATTGCCTGTGCCTGAATGCACAGACTAGTGTTTCCTTGAAACCTGCAATCTTTTTGGAGCCACTGAACCAAAATAGAATTAGTTTTAATAACCATTAAAAAGCTTCATGGCTTGGCAATCCGAGCAACAAATTAGTTTCAACAACTCTCAGTATTTAAACCCCTGTTTAGTCCGACAGCCATTTCCTACTGGGATCTACAACTAAGCAGACACACGTCTGTCATAATTTGCTGCTGCACAATAAAAGTATTGACAAAGCTTCTCTTGGCGAGTTGCATGGAAGTTGCTCGGCCTGCGTTGATCGCAAAGCTAAGATAGCTCTGCATAGTTTGCGTGGCGAAGTATACAGCTTAAATACAGTGTCATTATATGAAGACCAGCACCGTGGTTTGTGGTAAGCTGCCCAACTATGGGATCAATGTTGGTGTTGATGAAAACGTATGAGAGTGATCTTTGGTAGTTAAAGAACTCTGTTTGATGGAGGGTGTTCTTTTGTACTGCGTAAGTACCGCTATTTGGCACTTCTTCTTTTTTACACATGATCCATCAGTATTAGCTGTAATTGACTTGATCAGTTTAAGAAGAATCTTAAGCAAAACCTGCTAGGCATTCCTTTTTTTTCTGCAAATGGATGATTTATCTTGTTGGTTTTTACATTGTCCAAGGGCTTATTTTTGAAATTTTACTTGATGTTCATGGTAAAGACTATGGAATATTTAGGATCATTTCAAATACAATTATGAAGAGCTCTTTTTCAAAATGTTATTTCTCCATTTTCATTCTTTTGACAAAAATGACAATTTCTGCTCAGGTAAGTTAACATGAACAAACTTCTTTATTTCTTTTACGATGTTTAATTTGAAATTATTAACATATGTCAAGCAATAAAATAAAAAACCCAGCTGTTTTTAGACTTTTATTAAAATATCCTTTCTTTTTTTAAATTGCTATAAATTCAAGCAATTAAATTGTTTTCAAACCCTATGTAATGTAAAGATATAATCTCTCACAAAGATGAGTGTTCACAACTGAAACATGTCAACTATATAAAGCTTACAATGAGCAGATTTTTGTCTCACCCCTGAGAGACCAACTCTCTAATCAGACCACTAATACTTGCTTGCATAAATAATCTACCAAACAATATTTGTGTAAGACGTAATTTTGTATACTGAATAGTGTTTTCTCTCATTTAACTTCAGCATACCTTGGAGTCTTTTTTTTTTTTTCTTTCTTTCTTTTTTTTTTTCTTTTTGAGGGGAGAGGCTCTCTGGATGGAGGCAGATTATTTTATTGAATTTACAGAAATTCAAGATGAGGTCACCTTTTGTCATCTATCAGCTTGCTACAAATGAATTTGATTTAGCAGTGCTTGTACAAGCCATATTTAGAAAATTTACAACACCAGAATAGCCCTTTTTAATGCTTATTTCTACCATTATTCTGGTACTATCTGAAGAAAACATTACATAGCAACCATTAAAATTGTCCACTTATGTAGGAAAATTTCACCAGAAATAGAAGAAAAAAACCTAAACCAGGGATGCAACTAATTAGGGTTAGTTACTAGAGATGTGGCTGAAAATGAAGTAAATTTAGCATTTACTGTTTACACAAATTCATACTTTAATTTAAATCTTTTTTTGAAAAATTATATCATTTATTATTACACACCAGTGTAAGATATTGCTCATGTCATAGCAATCGCCCAGTATCTAACTGGTGTAATATTGGTGTGACATGAGCGTGACGTAGATCACTTGCTGATCCAATTCGTAGAAAAACAATGTGTAGTACCAGTAGATCTCAACATCTGCTTACTTCATACGTTCCAGCTTGTTTGCAGTTGGTTTGTAAAAAATAAAACACTAAACGAGCTTGCCTGTCATACCATTTTTATGAAACTTGTGAACAGTGTTGGTATCTGACAATACCAAAACTGTTCACTCATTTCATAAAAATGGTATGACAGGCAAGCTAGTTTAGTATTCTATATATAGATAGATTTATTTTTCTGAAATTCCTTGTCACAAGAGTCTCCTGGTTTTCAAGGACTTGCAAAGATTTTAGGCAGGGTTGTTTTTGTTGGGTTTTTGGGTTTTTTTTAAAATAACCAAGTGTCATTATCACCCCTATATTCAAAATGTCATGACTGTTTTCCTTGTGTTGACAACTACAAGTACTTTTAGTTATCTGCATCACAGGATGTTGAAAACCTGAGATGCTTCTCTGATGTGACATCCTAAGGGCAAAAATGACATACAGTATTAAAGGTCACTACAAGAAAAAAGGAAGTAATCAACAACTTCAATTGCGAAATACTGGTACTTCTCAAACATTCTTGCAGAATATTCAATATTAAAATCTGATGCAATATTATGATAATAATGAATGGTAAAGCAGAATGATATAGCATAGACAATATTTACAGGTATAATAAAACTAAACCAATAGTTGTGAAATTCAACTTTTTGATTAGGGCATTAATGCGTAAAAGCATCAATTCTCCAGGCATCATGAAAAAACCCATCATGGCATACTGACCAGTGTTGAATGGCAGTTTGAGGTATCCTGACCAGTGTTGAATGGCAGTTTGAGGCATCCTGACCAGTGTTGAATGGCAGTTTGAGGCATCCTGACCCATCCATCCCACTCCACACACATGATCTTAACACAAAAATATGGAAGAGAATTCTCATGTCTTGTGCATTTGGCAATTATTGGTTCACAAACTGGCAGTTACTTGATGGATGCTTGATACCAATGAATACATTCAAGATGTTTTGAATAGTCTGTTACCAACATATTAAACTTCTTCACACAGAAGATTTGAATAGAGGAGTACTTAATTAAGACTACCAGCCGTAAAAGTCAGCGTAATTAAGTCCGTAAATGACTTTAATTCACTAAGTGAAGAGGGCAGGATGTAATTGGTAGAGCACTTGCCTGAGGTAAGATGGGAGACAGGTCTTCTCATCCTCAGTAGACCATTCACATTGTCTTTTACTGTCCAACAACGCGGTCGGTCTGGGATTGATCCCCGTCGGTGGGCTCATTGGGCTATTTCTCGCTCCAGCCAGTGCACCATGACTGGTATATCAAAGGCCATGGTATGTGTTATCCTGTCTGTGGAATGGTGCATATAAAAGATCCCTTGCTGCTAATGGAAAAGAGTAGACCATGAAGTAGTGACAGCAGGCTTCCTCTCTCAATATCTGTGTGGTCCTTAACCATATGTCTGATGCCATATAACCGAAAATAAAATGTGTTGAGTGCAGTGTTAAAACATTTCCTTCCTTCCTTCCTGTCCCAACAAGTGCTTCATCACTGCTGTATCAAACTTCTACTCTGTTGTCGGAATGTGAGGCAAGCACTTACTATGGAGTTACTTGATGGCAACAAAATAATCCCTTTTTCGAAAGCATATACATGTACAGTGAAACTCTCCTAAACCAGACAGCCTCAGGACTAAGTAAAAAGTCAGGTTTTAAGAGGTATCCCGTTTAGAGAGGTTCCATTCTGTACAGATATTTAAAAAGGGGCCATGAAAAATGCCTGATTTTGAGGGGATTCCGGTTTATAGAAGGTCTGGGTTTGAGAGGTTTCACTGTACAATGTTTTAAGTCGTGTTCCTATAGCTTTATGTATGTTTGATGCCTGACGACAAATTCTCTCTCTCTGACTTCTGTAGTGCGGTCCTGGCGAACACGTATTACCAAAATATTTACAACTAATTTAAGTTACAAGACCCAGGGGCAAACTTCACAAAATATTGGAAATTTACACTGTGAAGTTAATAAGCTTAGTACACTCCAGTCAAATAATAAGTTAAACATCTTAACAGTTACAATGCAATACAATGTTTAAAATGTTTATGCATAATCTTACATGTTTTGTAAGTTTATTTCATACAAAACAATATGTAACTACTAAATAATGCACACCCATTGTAGATTGAGACTTGCAACTGGTTGTTCCTCGGTAATGACCTGGTCACCATAGCAATACCATCCAATAAAATAAGGATGTCTGAAATCGGTTGTTCAGTGACAATGTACAAGTTAACCTGAAACTGATTACTGTGTGATGTATAAGTTAAGTGCATAAATACATTTTAGTTTAAAAGATGAATAAATTTATGTTAAACATGATTTTTGAGGGTGTGTAAGAAATAGAATGCCACATTCACATCCATTAAATACCATTTATTTTACAATTTGTTTAAACATATCAAACTTGATTTTGATCGTCAGATCAGTTTTTTAAACATTTTGTTATAAGATAAATGGTATCCAATGACTACTCGTGTAGTATTCTCTATGTACATAAAGTCATCATCACAATGTTAATCCAGTTTACAATAAACAGCAATGGGTCTTTTATTTGCACTTTTTAACAACCACATATTACAAAATATGTTGGGGTGTTGGAATATGTGTATCATATGTTACTGATAAAATAAGTCTACATACAGTTTGAAAGATTATTTATGATGAAGAAACATTAGATTTCTCAACTTTGTGTGGCTAGTGTATTATGCACTCCCCCCAGTGGTGGATGACCAGGTGAACCAGGATATAGCTGCAGTGTGTGCACTGGTGGAAATCGATTCTTTAACCTGTTGCACCTCAGGTGTTCTCTATCCACTGAGATCACACAGTTTGGAATTTTTTTCATAGATAATGTGTAATGTAGAGAGGTTTTTAAATAAGAAATATTTTTTATTTTCCATTTCTTTTGATATATATATATGTATGCCTAAACACCATGTTGTGATAAGCACTGTTAAAATTATGTATGTTTATCATGTTTATAGCAGTATATTTACTTCTGTACCTACATACATACATATGTTGTAGGGGGACAAAGTAAATAATTTTGAAAATAAAATAAATGGTACAAAGAAAAATGTGAAGATGTGGTAAAATAGTTGAGATATTTTTTTAATAAGAGATTAAAACAAAGATTGTGTGGGGTTTTATTTTATTAGTATATGTTTTTTGGAGGGGGTACTTTTTTTACATATAGCAGTAGCTATTATAAGTACTATGCCAATCATGTAGTGTTAAACAAGTTATGAAACAAAACAATTCTATTAAAAATCCCATGTACTGTGCCTATTTTTTTTACTAATTGGCATTTTCTACATTATTCTATTCAAATAAGATGTTTGGTGTACCAGTCGGTGTCCCATGCTATTTTATATACCGTAACAATGTATCATGTAGCTGGATTCTCTAACACTGGATTTCAGGCTTTGCATCATTGAACCCGTCATATCATTCCTGTTCCTGTAACGGTGAGTGTTAAACGACTGGGTGCCTCACTGGATGTGAAACATCTGAATCTCCTCTCATTGGTTCAGCCAGTGTCTGTGATTGTGTTATACATGTATTTGCACATCGAGCCAGCCCACACAGTGTGTGCCTCTGTATACTTTAATTATTTCTTGTTTAACACTACTCACGGTAAGACTATATTTTCTTTGTACAACTCTTGTAGTTTTTGTGTTTTGTTTTTTAATTTTTGATTTGTTAGAATTTAGAAAATTAAAATAAGTATTTTATTGTGAAGTATTTTATTGTGATTTTTTTTTTTTTTTACATTTATTCTAAAGTTGGGTGATATAGGTTTATCACATATGTTTCTGACTCCAATAATTGCACCATTCCACATTATTCCCTATTGGTTGTTTTTTATTTCAAATTTTGGAGTAAAAAATTCCCAATCTGAATTTAAATAAATCCCTTTTTGTATTATTATATAAAGACATATTTTGGAATAAATGAACGTTTACCTGTATTTTCATTGCGAGATGAGAAGCATGAAAGTGTCCAGTTTCTTCAACCCTTTCTGTTGTTACTAATCACATTACTGACTGCTTTTATTTTCAGCAACATGTTACTTTACTCTTGTTGACTTAATCAAAACACCTCCCCCAATTCCACTGCCAGTAATAATGATTCAAAAGTTTCCAGTTGGCAGCTTTGTACTGGCTGAAGTGTTCTCACTGTGGAAGTAGTACCTAAAGATTCATTCGAAATCGTTTGTAACTTCTTAACTGCCAAGTCTGATCATATGTGGCAACTGTATGTTGTCTTTGATCTCACACTATGATTAAAGATGAAATAATTTGTTGTTATGGTAAAATCCCTGGTGTAACTGAGACGTGTTTTTCACTATCAAATTAAAAAGACTGTGTTTGTTATTGCTAGCTTAAAGAATCATAGTTATTTAATGATGAGATAATAAATAAATAAATGAATTGTACCAATTTATTATTTATTGATCCTATAACATACCCATGATATCCATGTCATAAACCCATGTAATAATTTAATGTATTAACTTGGTTAATAATGGTATGCAAATTTAACCTGTATAGCTGAGCGTAACGTTTACATAAAATTTAGTTAAAATGTGTGACGTCAGACTAATTTGTGCTGATCGTGATGACATATTAGCAATGACTTTAGTACTGAGATAGTACTAAGAGTTATTAAAAATCGAATTAATATGTTATTTTAGAAGTGTTATAGGATAAATGGAATTCGCTACACATGGGTTTTTTAATGTGTAAAATATCAACCTCGTCTAGTTAATCAGTATTTGTCTCAGCAGAGCCTCAGCAAATACTGATTAACATAGATTCGGTTGATATTTTCCATATTAAAAAACACTTGTGACGAATCCTTTATTTTGGTGTTACTAATGGACTTAGAGGTAGAATACTTGGGTGGGTGGTGGTGGGGGGAATACTTGTGTGGGGGGGGGGTGGAAATAACCAAAAACAGACTAAAACAAACCAAACCAACCAAACCAACCAATAAGATTAGTAGTGGCTAAATGTACAGTAGCCATACATTGTGGATATTAAATTGTAGATATTAAATTATCAGGTCATCGAGTGCCTGTAGAAAAAAAAAAAATCTCATAATGAGGTCTACTAAAAAAAGATTATAAAATGAGATTCCTTAACGTTTTTCGGTAATTATTTTTTCCCAGTCACATAAAAAAGCAGATTCCACATCAGATTGTCATGATGTAGCGATTGATGATGTTGACAGTGAGGTTAATTGTCAGATTTTGGTAAAACGGCAAAATCCATTCTCAATGTTGACAGTCACAGTGTAGGTAATACAAAATTTGGATTTGACTGTTTTTCATTTGAAAAAAACTGTTGCTTTGGATATTTTAATTCAAATTAGAAGTATGAATTTAGATACGATACGTACACATGTAGTGTTGACTATGAGTCACGATATGTACCCCATGTGTAGCAAAATCAAAATTGGTGTTCCATGTAAAAATGGTGACATTTATATAAAATATTTATTCTACCAGGTGTTGGTGCAAATGTAATAAATAAAACACAAATGATCAAATATTTAACATTCATGTTTTCTGACCGCCATGATGGTGACATTACAACATGGTAGGTAGAACTTTGTAGTTCCATTTCTAAGGTTTTTCACTAACTGGTAATAAAAAAAATAAAAAAAATTCAGGGTTAGAGATTGTCATATATTGTGGGAGACTATTGAAAATTGGAGTTAACAAAAATAAAAAGTTAAATTTTATTTTGATAAAATCACATTATATATTAATAAGCAAGGTCCATATGTAATATTTCAACAAATACAGACATTGTTCAGAGGCAAGGGTGATCTGAACCAAGGGGGATGGGGGTCGAATATGAACCTAGTCTACATTTTTCCTGGACATGTCTATGAATAGCTTAATATTGCACTGTTACATGATATAATATAAAGATTATTAATTAATAACCCTGGAAATGTATATGAATAGTTTAATATTGCACTGTTACATGATATTATATAAAGATTATTAATTAATAACCCTGGACATGTATATAAATAGTTTAATATTGCACCGTTACATGATATGATACATGTATATGAAAATTATTATTATTAGCTCACCAAACTGGTCTCCCTGTCCTGTGACTAAGATATTATTGACATCTCAAGTTCCACCACACAAATTTCAACCAAATGTCGGCCAAATGATTGTCTCATGTCCCTGCAGCAGTTGTTATTTTTTACCCAATTCAAATTCCATGTTTCATCAACAAGATTACAACCAATCTTGGAACAAACAATTCTCATAGCCCAGGGCAAGTGCTGTTATTTCTCATTATGAATCAAAAGCTAATCCATGTATTGCTGTCCTAGCCAGTGATTGGCAGAGATTTTTCACTTGTTCTCAGGTTCCACCAATTAGATTTCAGCCAAAGCTGGTACAAGTGATTCTCTAGCTCATGGCTCTCACCGTCACCAGTTTACATGTTTATTATTCACGAATTATCACGTAGGTGAAATTAGAATTCACAAAATTTCAAGAATGTGTGATAAAAGTGGATCAATTATTTATTTGGGTTACAGTACGTACATATGCACATCTTCATTTGGTCATTTGTATTAATGTGTTATTTATGTGTTACATAAAATAAAGTTCATTATGAATCGTTAAGTAGTATTTTTGTAGGTTTTGTAATTTTAATGATATTTTAGATCAGTTAGGCAAAAAAATCAAAAATGTCGCGTTAACTTACGGGCATTTGTGGCCAGCTGTCCAGTATTTGTCCATTATTCCCAATAATTTTTGACCAGAATTGAAAAAACCCCAAATGAACTACAATTCATATTGTAATATTTGGTGATTTTCGTTGTTGGTAAAACGATCAAATGTATTATCAAATTAGCTGTCACAATCAGCTATTGATCCCTGAAAATGACCGTGACGTGCCACCATTATTGTCAAGTGAAAATACTTGCTGAAAACTACTTTTTGAAACTAAAATTTCAAGCTATTTTCCACTGAAAAACAACAAACAAAAGTTAGCATGCTGTAAAATAAACTGTTTCCTGTTAAGAAAAAACATTTCTGGTGAATGTCGTGTGCAAAACGGCAGGAAAATATGAATTGGAGAATGCACTGTTTACAGTGTACAGTATGTCGACTGGCATGACATCGGGTGAGATATCTTGTCTGCAATATAGTCAGAAGGTTAAATTACCTACGCCTCAATAGCTAAATTAAATGACCTAACCCTCAATAACTGTAAAAAACATAGCTGTCCTGTATATATGTATATATATATATATGGAACCACTCGTACAGTCCCTTGATATTTGTCTGATAATTTTATTTTTTTTCATTTATTGTTAAGGGCAAGTTTGAGCAATTTGATGTGAATAAAGACATCTTCATGGTTGGTGATGTATGGCAGTTGTTAAATAAGACATTAGCCAATTATGGCACTGTAATAAGACCCATATGGTGTTTTATGGAGCAAACAAAAAGATATTGACACAGGCTGAGGTCAATATTTATTTTGTGCACTCCATAAAACAATATAATGATCTCATCATAGTGATTTTGTTGTTTTATTACGTAGTAGGTTTTATGACCACCAAAGATCTTGAAGGACGATTGGGGTCAGAAGTGAAATTTGAAAGTTGACGGGTTTTTATCAGTAAATCGTAAATTCAAACAATAAAAATGACTAAAAACAAAACAATAACAACTGTATGATCAACAGAATGAAAAAGGTTGACAGAAATAATGTTCCACAGTGATTAATGGTCCTTCCTGGAAATTGTCAAAATCAAGAATGACATCCCACGCACGTGCATGTGCAAACTATGGAATGTGTTTCGGTGTGTTGATAAACAGACCTGAACGTTCTTCACTAGGATGTCTGTCTGTGGTCAAAACGTATAACATTAATATTTCAGGTTCCCCTACTTTTTTTGAAGAGTATATAATCTCATACGTGAAATGTCATTGTTAAGAATCTACAATTTTCAAACTCTGTCAATCAAACCGATAGCACTCACAATGCTAAGGGGATTCCCCATTTTAGACCGGAAGAGTGCAATATCATGAAAACCCCAGAGCATTGCAATATGATCTGAAATGGAAACCTAACTGGAAATTATTTATAATATGCATGATGTAATAAATATGTATATAACTGCCATTTTATTTCATCAAAAAGTGTGATAATATTGATGGAGAAACATGCAGTATTGGTGGGGGTTTTGTTGTGTTTTGAGGGGAGAGCGGATTTAACTATTGGTACATTGAATTTTGCCTTCAAAATCCATAATGATAAACTGAGACAAAGGCAACAGTTTCCTTTACTATACCATAACTAGCATAAATTATGCAATCACAATTGTATATTCTTGAAAAATGATCTATGATTAACAGAGCTGATTGGATTAAACACCATTAATACTGGATTTGAAAACAAAACCTGATGTCTGTGTTGAAACATGCAGTTGCTGAGCACATTCTAAACTACACCTCTTGGTGTCCAACATGGTTACGATCAACCAGATAACTACTAAGGTTATTCCTACCAGTTGTCTTCCGTACTTTTCTCCTATAGAAAGGACAACATTATATATACCACAGTCCCTGCTGTGCCAGTTATAGAGTACAGGTTGGGTTTGGTCAAATTTCAAAGAATCCTCTATGGATGATCGATCCTTATGACCCATTGCATTTCAAGCAGGTGATTTAAACCACTACAGAGCTATGTTATGATAGCCTGCCCTAGCAGCTGTTCGACGTGTGTGTGTGTGTGTGTGTGTGTGCGCGCGCGTGTGTGTGTGTGCATGTGTGACTGCGTGTCTGCACATGCATGTGTATGTGTGTTATATCGGAGCTTCTGTCAGAGAGTAAAATGGGTATGGTACCATACCCAAATAATTTTGCAGATTGCAGTCCAACCGGAGGGGACTATAGGTTTCACCTATGTCCTTCTGTCTGTCCATCTGTCCCACATATAGTTTTCCAGATTTCTTTTTAGAGAATGCCTTGAGATATTGAGCTGAATTTTTTTTTTTTTTTTGTATAGCTTTATAATGTACTGTTTACAGATCAAGTGTGACTTCATTGAACTTAGGAGATTTAAAAAAAAAAAGTCTGACTTTTGTTTTGCAATTCCTGTTACTAATCTTAAAAGTTTATCTTTTATGGTGATTTACCCACTTTTCACAAAGGTTATATCCCTTAACTTTAGGAGATATGAAAACTTGGTTTGGTTTGGTAGGGGACATGTATTGCTTTAGCAGTACTCTCATGATGCTTGTTTGAAGTTGACCATTTGACTCGTATCATTACTGTATGATTTTCTTAACCCTAATGCTAAACCTAACCCATTTACTTCTGAGGGAGGCCCCTTTACCTGTTGCATTCAGCACATACATTGTAAAAATTCAATTCCATAGCGCCATATTCAAAAATTTCTTTTTGGCAGAAATCCTGATTTTATTGACATATCATTAACTACTAAAGTTAAAGTTTGTTTTGTTTAACAACACCACTAGAGCACATTGATGCACATCATTTCTGTGTGAATGACGGCCTTGAGAAAAAAGTTTTAAATATACCAACTCAATTATCTTTTTCTTTTTTTTCTTGGCAATAATTTTTTTTTTTTTCAAAATTAAGAAAGACGCCTCAGTTGATCTGCCAGTGAAATGAAGAATTGGGTTTCAGCAAGATTTTTTCTTCTTTGTTTTGTTCTATAAGCCTGGCCATGCTATAATAAGTGAAAACAATATCACATCTGGCAACAGTAGGTTTCTTTTTCCTTGTGTACATTACAATTTAATGGACACTCAATAGCCTCTATTTAATTGTCCCTGGAACACTACCCAGTAGGAATTTCTTATATAACAGTAAGTGACATGTTTTACTACTACTTTTTTAAATTAGTTAGAGGTGATCATGTTTCTTTATAGCTGACATTTTCCAAAATGGCTGCCAAAATTTATAAATTTATAAAGTAAACAATGTCAGAACACACCACGATGAAACTATATGTTTAAAGAGATTGTATGAGTTTACTGCTATTGTAACATGTTCCCAACTAGTAAGATCAGTTTTAACAACTATCACATAATGATATACAGTGCATTTTCTTCTTTAGAATATCGGTGTCTCTCTCTTCATTGTTTGTGGTTCTGATGTATCTAATTTTGTGTGTATAAAAAAATATATAATATGAAATAAAAATAAGTTACAGCTACTACATACAGACATTAGGTTTATCAGAAACTCTGGATACATGCTCTAAACAAGAACATTTAAAGTGTAATTATAATCATTAAGAAGGACTAATTACCAATAATTTAAAAAACGTATAACAGGCCATGGGATTTCAAATTTCATGGGAAACACTTTTTCGGTTCTGTGCCTTGTGATCATGGGAACGGTCAACCCATTGGAAACTTTTTTTAAAATAATTATAAATATATTATATATATATATATATATATATATATATATATTATTTTCTTTGAATAGTTGTCATCAGTATATAACAATCATGGGGAATTTTTTTTTCGGTTCCATGATTTTACCAACCCACTACTGGAAACTATTACCGGAAAACCAGCCTCGGTGGCGTCGTGGTTAGGCCATCGGTCTATAGGCTGGTAGGTACTGGGTTCGGATCCCAGTCGAGGCATGGGATTTTTAATCCACATACCGACTCTAAACCCTGAGTGAGTACTCTGCAAGGCTCAATGGGTAGGTGTAAACCACTTGCACCGACCAGTGATCCATAACTGGTTCAACAAAGGCCATGGTTTGTGCTATCCTGCCTGTGGGAAGCGCAAATAAAAGATCCCTTGCTGATAATCGGAAAGAGTAGCCCATGTAGTGGTGACAGCAGGTTTCCTCTCAAAATCTGTGTTGTCCATAACCATATGTCTGACACCATATAACCGTAAATACAATGTGTTGAGTGTGTCATTAAATAAAACCTTTCTTTCTTTCTTTCTATTACCGGAAACTATAATTTCGGTACGTATGTGAAGTTCTATATATTTATCAGTTTATTGAGCACAATTTCACAACCAGTATAATGAACAATTAATATAAAATCTTTTAGTTTTAAAGTTGTTTTAGAATTAGCTATTGATGCACAACATAAGACATAATCTGGTATTCTAATACAAGTAACATATATAAGCTTATTTTCCACTGGTAAATTTTCATGTTAAATCGGGCAATTTATGTTTGCTGTCATGGGCAACCAGAATTTAACACAATAAGATTCTGAGCATTCATTCATTGTGCTGTCACTTAGCCTCATGTATGGTGTTTTCGTTAGTATCTTTGTTCCATGTTTATGTTTAAATGTTGTAACAAATAATTTCCATAAAAAATTGCTAATCTTGGATGAAAATGATATTATTTGTTTTATCTTGTCTAGCAGTGCTGAACACCCACTCACCCCAAAGTAAGGTTCAGCCATAGATTGATCGCAGCTGCCAGTTCGATCATGGGAGTGTGCAGAAGTGGGTGTGGATCTTAACACAATTGATGAATCCGATCGTGGCCTTTGGCTCTCTTAAGCAAAAATCGCATTGACTTCACAAGTCGTTTTACATTGCACTGTAAGATGACAAAGTTGTGAGGGTTTAGTGAATTAGGCCCCGAGTTACATCTCGGAAAACAAAGTAAAGCTTTGTGAATCAGGCCTCAAGTTCTCAGAAAACAAAGTAAAGCTTTGTGAATTAGGCCTCAAGTTCTCAGAAAACAAAGTAAAGCTTTGTGAATTAGGCCCCGAGTTGGCCAAATTTTTTATTTCGACCTGTTTTATGCAACACATTAACCTCAACTTCATCATCATCATCAACATCAACAATTATTCGGGGAAAAGGTAACCCATCATGAAGTACAATGCATTGCTTTGAGATCAGGCTTTCGTCAATAACTCTAACTTTCTTCAACACAGTGATGTCTCTTGGTGAATTTTGTGCTAACGTCTCATCTGGTGTGTTACTTTTCTTACCCTGTTAATGAAAATAAATGTGTTTAAAC
Source organism: Gigantopelta aegis (assembly GCF_016097555.1). Taxonomy (NCBI): domain Eukaryota; kingdom Metazoa; phylum Mollusca; class Gastropoda; order Neomphalida; family Peltospiridae; genus Gigantopelta; species Gigantopelta aegis. Next base: position 43,500,538 of record NC_054706.1, read on the forward strand.
TTTCATTATAGGCATTATAGTACAAATTTTTGTTAGGTTTCATTTTCTTCAATCACACTTTGCATTTTGTTTTTAATTGTAGTGTTTATAAAATGCAATAAGTTTTCTGGGAGAAAATGAAACATTTAGTGGCATCTCAGTACATTTTAAAGTTTGACTGTTAAATATTTGTAACAAATGTTAATTTGTACATGTGGTCTAGATAGTGTCAGAGACTATATAAACTACTCCTACTGAATACATGGTTTATTTGAAGTTTCCTATAGACAGGATAGCACATACCATAGTCAAGAGCTACTGGTTGGGACGGGAGAAAATCTGACATGTCCTCAGAGAGTGATCAATTCTATGACCGTCCACACCTGCATACATGTCCCTTCATGAGAAACATTTTGTTAGATAATTTAAATTCACATACATAGTGAATGTTTTGAAATGGTGGTGTAAGAGGTTCATAACACGGACATGTTGTGGGTTTCGGGCTAAAACAGAACAGGACTCTGGACTGTACTACACCCTCACTGTCTACCATCAACTGAAAAACTAAATTAATATACTGACAATAACATTTTGAGGTACCTGTAATGCAACATAATATATAACATAATTCATCAATGTTGAGTTCATTTGCTTGATGGGTAGTAGAAATTGTTTAATTATTTCAAAATAAAAACATGTACCAATTAGTGTTTTAACATACGTTGCCTAAACGTGTGTGTGTGTGTGTGTGTGTGTGTGTGTGTGTGTGTGTGTGTCTGTGTGTGTGTGTGTGTGTGTGTGTCATTGTGTGCATGTGTGTGCATGTCTTGCACATATACTTGTACATATACATATACACACACATACAAAAACATACATGTATATATACACACAGTTTTGTGTACAAAAGCAAACCCACACAATGGTTTATTTAGCTTACCAGCAGGTCATTTCAGATGTTATGAGGATTATGCTACCATACATAACTAAACACAGCTTCTAGATTATGGTAGCCCCACTCCCATGGCTAGTGATGTTCAATGTTGGGCTAGTGATGTTCAATGTTGGGCTAGTAAATAACTACTACTGCCATGCCTGATGGCAGTGCATATTTTGGGTCAAATGTTGCAGTTAAGTTTGTTTTGTAAATATGAATATCCTGCCAACACCCCAAACCCCCAATGTTAGTTTTTTTAATCTCTATCTCCCTCTTTCGGTAACATATTTGATTATTACTATTATTTAGTAAAATTATATTAAATTTAAGTAAACTAGGGCTAGTGAATTTTTAATCTAGGCTAGTAAAAAAAATTAATCACTGATCCCAAGGCTAGTGGATTTTATAAAAATTCCAGAAGCCCTGTTTAAATAATATTCCTATCTTGAACGTATCTGTATGAATGTCTACGAAATATAATTTTTATTTTCTTACCTAGTGCCTGTGTAATTTTATAGGTTATACAGTAAAAACAGTCAATTAAAATCATCATACTTACACGTCGGATTAACTTTAATTTCCGTCTGTCGACAAGCTACCTTTTGCTTCCCAACTTTAGAGGGCACAAATTTTGTAATGACGTCATTAGCAATATTGACAAGGGAGACTATTGTTCTGTAGGTCTGTTATAACACAATTACGGAAATGACACGATATTGGAGGACACACAATTGATCTGTTATTTAATTGTTTTTTGCAAACACACACACACACATAGGAACTAGATTTTGTTCTTCAATATTAATGTAATAAATTTTTCATAAATATTTTCTACATTATATAATTTTAAATGAATGGCCCTTATTTGTATTATTAGGTTATCCTGCAGGGACATACGCTGAACATAGGTTGGTGTATTACATAGTTGTTTCATTATTTAAAGATGCGATTCGTATTAATAACATTTATCACTGAAAACGTTGCATCATTAAATATCATCAAAATATATTTGTTTAATTTTCAGTTTTATCTTTATTTGTGTTTATTTTATATCAAGTTGATGAAAGGACACTTTATATTCCCAATGACCCCCCCCCCCACACACACACACACCTAGTTACAGCTATTTTTACACTGTTCTGTATACCAGTAAATCATGATCAAAGGATCCTAGATTGAGTGCATTTGAGATCTGTGCGTGCAGACAATATTGCCATAATATTTGCTCAAGTTTAGATCACAGACCATTTTGACTTCCGTGTGTCGATAATGAAGCTCCACTTGAACTGTTTCATCAAGCCTTAAATTACGCCTTGATGGAACGAGAGGACCCTTTCTATTTTATTAGTCTTGTTCATTTCGAGTGGATCGGCCCTCAAGATTGCTGTTCATCTAGGCATCATTGACATCATTGCATGCTGCAATCACATAGGATGTGTGCCTGTTGCGTGGGCAGGAAACATTTGTGATCTATTTTCGGGTGAGCTGAATTGAAATGCGACATGTTACTATGAATCTCATTGATTGCTGTATGGCTGTACATTCAATTAGTCAATTATTGAGCGTACATGTATGTGTGATTTATTTGCATTTAGTATGTTTGGGCCTGAAAGGTTTCCAATGCAGACATTACTATCCGAGTCTCCTTCATTAAATTCTATCCATGTAAATAAAAGGAAGTTTTGTCAAACTGTCTATCAACCCCTGTAATAGAGCTGGTATCATTGTCATAGTGTGTTTGAATTTGCAGTGTTAATTGTAAACTGTCATACATGTAGCTGCCGCTATGTCATTAAGATAGAGTGCACTTAGTCCGAACCAGGAACTGTCCGTTCGAGAAACCAATCTTTACCACCTTGGGTCATCATTGATTTTATGGAAATCCAGTATGTTCAGCGGTAGATTTCTTACCAGAAGTGCCTCCCCACCCCACCAGCACCCCACCCCTGCCCCCTTACAGTATTTATTCCTATTAGTGGTATGATAGAATATAACTTAATAGAAGAGTGCACACCCAGAATATGGTGGAAAGAAGGAATTAATGTTATTTTGTTTTATGGTGTCGGACATATGGTTAAGGACCGCACAGATATATCTCATTGCCCTATAATGTAACTGGTGACAAGCATATAACAAAATGACAAACATATATAATTAAATGAGAGTGCTCTTCATTGCACAGGTACTCGAGTCCTGTGAACAGACTTGAGTTTTGCGACTCAGCCCGTGCCTGAGTACTCGAGTACTCGTGAAGACCTATATTTTGCACTCTCAAACTGAATAAATCCCTCCATAAATAAAAGGCTAACACATATTTAAACCTTTGATATACTAACTATGGACTACTATTTAAAAATTTGTTGGGGGGGGGGAGGGTGTCTTAATAGGGTTTAGTCAACCAGTTACAGAATATGTGTAATATTTTCTTGCCCACTGGACTGAGTTAGCCAGCTTTTGCACAGTGCTAGAAAAATCTATCTAGCACCCTGATGCTTGACGTCATAACTTATGAGTTATGACGTCAGTCATTGTAAAACATGTTTTTCAGAATTCTGTTTGCCATTTAACATTATATCATTGTTTTAAAAATACTTAAACAAATTAATATTTTCAACTTTATATTTATTAAGTTGTTACATTTTTATGTCGTTGAATAATGTGGACTATATTTTTCCACATATGATTAAATGAGTTATAGGTGAAATGTTTATGAATTGTTCTACAATAAACAAACTGTAGCTTACAAAAATCACCATTTTGAGGTATAGATCGATACGACAATTCCATCCCTCATAACAAAATGATTTTGTAAGGGCCTCAGTAAACCTTGGCTTTCACAAACACATTCGGGTTGGAATTGCCGTATCTATACCTCACAATGGTGATAGATTCTATTAATATGCACATGCATGTTGGACCAGCCATTAAGGTTTTTTTTTAAAACTTATTTTATTTAATAACATCACTAGAGTACATTGATTTATTAATCATCAGCTATTGGATTTAAAACATTGGGTAATTTTCACATAGTCATAGAGAGGAAACCTGCCACATTTTTTCATTTAGTAGCAAGGGATCTTTTATAATATAATATTATGTACTTTCCCACAGACAGGACAGCACTATACTAGACAACTGGTACACTGGTTGGGACAGAGAAAAAGCTCTGTAAAGACTATTTCAGTTTTATACAAAATACTGAAAATCCTTCATTAAAATTGCTTTTTGCCTAAAAGGAAAAAAGGATCAAATGTTAACACTTGAATATAGTGATACATGTGACGTAGTTGGTATGATTGAATTGTATACAGCATATGTACTGAAAACATTAAAATCATGTCACATGTATGAATGTAGTGATACATGTGACGTAGTTGGTATGATTGAATTGTATACAGCGTATGTACTGAAAACATTAAAATCATGTCACATGTATGAATGTAGTGATACATGTGACGTAGTTGGTATGATTGAATTGTATACAGCATATGTACTGAAAACATTAAAATCATGTCACATGTATGAATGTAGTGATACATGTGACGTAGTTGGTATGATTGAATTGTATACAGCATATGTACTGAAAACATTAAAATCATGTCACATGTATGAATGTAGTGATACATGTGACGTAGTTGGTATGATTGAATTGTATACAGCATATGTACTGAAAACATTAAAATCATGTCACATGTATGAATGTAGTGATACATGTGACGTAGTTGGTATGATTGAATTGTATACAGCATATGTACTGAAAACATTAAAATCATGTCACATGTATGAATGTAGTGATACATGTGACGTAGTTGGTATGATTGAATTGTATACAGCATACGTACTGAAAACATTAAAATCATGTCACATGTATGAATGTAGTGATACATGTGACGTAGTTGGTATGATTGAATTGTATACAGCATACGTACTGAAAACATTAAAATCATGTCACATGTATGAATGTAGTGATACATGTGACGTAGTTGGTATGATTGAATTGTATACAGCGTATGTACTGAAAACATTAAAATCATGTCACATGTATGAATGTAGTGATACATGTGACGTAGTTGGTATGATTGAATTGTATACAGCGTATGTACTGAAAACATTAAAATCATGTCACATGTATGAATGTAGTGATACATGTGACGTAGTTGGTATGATTGAATTGTATACAGCATATGTACTGAAAACATTAGTTATGTCACATGTATGAATGTAGTGATACATGTGACGTAGTTGGTATGATTGAATTGTATACAGCATACGTACTGAAAACATTAAAGTCATGTCACATGTATGAATATAGTGATACATGTGACGTGTTTTCAGGGGGGCGGGACGTAGCCCAGTGGTAAAGCACTCGCTTGATGCATGGTCGGTCTGGGATCGATCCCCATCGGTTGGCCCATTGGGCTATTTCTCGCTCCAACCAGTGCACCACGACTGGTATATCAAAAGCCGTGGTATGTATTATCCTGTCTGTGAACTTTGAAGATTTTCCTTCAATACATGCAGTTGTACATTTATTTAAGAAATATATATATGTATATTAAATTTTACATAATTTATTACTTATTCAAAGTTCAGTGTTTCTTCATTTGCATTCAAATTTATTTCTCACTTGATGTGCAGTCGGTGTGGGATTTTTCCCCTTCGGTGGGCCCATTGGGCTATTTCTCGTTCCAGGTAGTGCACCACAACTGGTATATCAAAGGCTGTGATATGTGCTATCCTGTCTGTAGGATGGTGCATATAAAAGATCCCTGCTGCTTATTGTAAAGAGTAGCCCATGAAGTGGCGACAGCGGGTTTCCTCTCTCAATATCTGTGTGGTCCTTAACCATACACATGCATGTCTGATGCCATATAACCGTAAATAAAATGTGTTGAGTGCATTGTTAAATAAAATATTTCCTTCCTTCATATTTATTTCTGTTTTTTTCCTGGTAGTTTTTTTTCTTCTTCTAATTTTTTTCTTCGGAATTTGAATTACCAGTACTCTTTATTAAGCACAATATAGTGGCTTTGAAATATATGTAACATAGTGATTTACCATTGTCATTAACAATGACAGTAGTGGGGGTGTTATTGTGTACTGATGTTTTTGGTCCAGCTGTGCATGTAAATAGAATGACAAATATTGTTAATGACACCCTCGAGAGTTGTTGTGCTTTAATGACCTGCTTCCATACAATAAAGCACAAGTTGCCAGCTGTTGTGATTTGACAGCACGGTTGATGCAGGGAAGGCAAAGGTTGATGCAGGGAAGGCAAACCTCTGGCTCCACAGGTCAGAGATAACAGCCAATTTCAGTGGACGTGCTTACAGCAACACCCACGTAGCCTCTGTTTTATGGATCAAAATAGCACAATAATAACAAATGACCTGTCTAGATTATTCTTATTATACCACTGCTTGGAAACCACAAAGTGAAGAAAAGACCATTATTATGAAAAATATTTTGGTCGGCCATTTATTTCAAGAAATATAATTACATTGTTAGTTTGTTTTTTAAAATGTACTCAATGGTTGCATCATTATAACAAAAGATATAATAAGGTATCCAATTCACTGCCGTGTTTGTTCCTGGGAACAATAAAAGGAAAAAAGTTAAATTATTAAAAAATCTGAAATTATTTGTCTGAAACATCAAAAGCATTTAATCAATTTGTTAATTATAATATTGAATGCCAAACACGTGTCGTCGTTAAGCCATTGGACATAAGGCTGGTAGGTACTGGGTTCACATCCCGGTACCGCTCCTACCCAGAGTGAGTTTTAATGACTCGGTGGGTAGGTATGAGGCCACTATACTGACATCTCTCTCTAACCACTAACCCTCTGTCCTGGACAGATAGCTGAGGTGTGTGCCCATGCCAGCATGCTTTAACCTTAATTGGATAAATTTGGGGCAAGACGTAGTCCAGTGGTAAAGCGTTCACTCTATGCACGGTCGATCTAGGATCGATCCCCGTCAGTGGACCCATTGGGCTATTTCTCATTCCAGCCAGTGCTCCACAACTGGTGTAACAAAGGCCGTGGTATGTACTATCCTGTCTGTGGAATTGTGCATATAAAAGATCCCTTGCTGCTAATCGAAAAGAGTAGCGGGTTTCCTGTCTCAATATCTGTATGGTCCTTAACCATATGTCTGACGCAATATAACTGTAAATAAAATGTGTTGAGTGCATCGTTAAATAAAACATTTTCTTCTTTCCTAATTGGATATAAGCATGAAAATAAGTATGAATGAATATGTTTATTCATGTACATTGTTATTTTTCTTTTAATACGTTTAGGCAAATTGAAGTTAAATTACCCATGTTGACAACATTTAACTACATTCCTAAATTTATGTATTAGCTTCACACCTCCCCTTGTTTCATCTTTACTAAGTACAAAGGTGAGATATGGGTATTACCATTCTGACCTCAGTGGCAATGGCATTCACTTTGTGCCTAGTTAAGTTTCACATTGAGTTCCATTGCTCGTAACCTATAAGTTCTACATCGGTGAAACTTGGTTTATAGTTACATCTAAGAATGTTCAACACGAAGATTTAAACAATTAAAAGTTAAGTTAAAATTTTAATTGAATGTTTTAAAGTTTTTTGGGGTTTTCTTTAGCATGCATTAAGATGAGCATCTGTAAATATATATACCAGTGACATCAAATAGGTTTATGTTGGACGAGACATTTAATTCCAAGGAATTGTTGTTCACCATTTAATAAGCACTACCATTTCATATGATGTGGGGTGTTGCTCAGTGTTAAAGGTAGCAGTACACCAAATAGCATCTTGCCAGATCAGGAGGTGGGACATAGCCCAGTGGTAAAGCTTTCGCTTGATGCACAGTCCGTTTGGAGTTGATCCCTATCGGTGGGCCCATTGGAATATTTCTTGTTCTAGTACTGGTATATCAAAGGCCATGATAGGTGCTATTCTGTCTGTGGGATGGTGCATATAAGATCCCTTGCTACTAATGGAAAAATGTAGTGGGTTTCATCTCTAAGACTATAGGTCAAAATTACCAAATGTTTGACATCCAGTAGCCGATGATTAATAAATCAATGTGCTCTAGTGGTGGTGTTAAACAAAACAAATAACTTGCCAGATCAGTGTTCAAAGTGCGCCAAACATTTAATGTTAAAGTGAATGCTACCGGTTCTACCATTGGTGATAAACATGACAGTATTTGTCATCATGAAATGTTTCATCTGGCCAGTAAGTTCCTTTAATTTAATTTTGAATGAGTATTATAGTGTTTCAGCTACTGTTTTGTTTAAAGCATGTGACCGGTCCTACTAAAATAAGAAGATAGTTTGTGTGCGGAATTAGGGTACTCACAAATGTCTTAATCTAGCAGCTTAATTCCACATTTATTTTTAGGGACAGTGTTGCTCAACTGCTGACTTACTAAATGGCCAACAAAACATGGAGATTTAATTTCTATAAATCTGGCCACTAGTATATAGGTTGAGACAAAGGGCTTCATACTTGAAACAAATTAACATCACAAGTGTTATTGTTGCGAACTTTTCACAAGAAAATTTTGAGGAATTGGTTTTTTTTTGTGGGTTTTTTTCAAAAACTTTATTACCTGTTTCTCAGGGTCAAATCTTTTTATTTAATTGTTTGTATTTTCAGGTAACAGAAAGGTGACAAGATGAAAATGTGGCATTGCACCACACTAACCTCTCCGGTCCAAGTCTTCCGATTTCTACTGCTGATACTACACATACTGCTGACTCACGAACAGTCGATGGTTTACCACGACTACTGCATCATTGGGGCTGGCCCAGCAGGCTTACAGATGGGCTACTTTCTCAAGACTGCTGCCAGGGACTACATCATTTATGAAAAATCCAACATGACAGGTATTTCTTCACTTGTATACAGTGGCCAGTGTAAGATTATCTTATTGTAGCAGTTACACTTCATCGCCATTTCCAGGAAGGCAAGTGATTTTAGTCAGGGGTCAAATTTCAATAACAGGAATTAGTACACCAAGACAAGATGGATAGGTATTTGGGCAAACCTTTTCATTAAAAGTGGGGTATGAAGGCAACTTACTTTCGGACAAGTTTTTTCAGACAAAAATGATTTAACCCAGGTGCCTTGGACTTAAGCATTTGCAATTTGATGGATCATATTAGCAATGATAATTTTTGTATTTATTACCCTAACGGTTAAAAATATTTTGGTAAATATCAAAGTGTGATATCCCACTAGAACGCCAAGTGGGACATAACACTTTGACGACGTCACACAATGACGTCATCGATTGGCACACTATACAACCTTACAGGAACATCAATCAAAGGAGTTGAGTGATATAAATTAAGATCAATTATGGGTAATAAATAGGATATTAAACTCATTACCATTTCGTGTCATGTTTATGTTGCTAAAACTCGTAACTGTTGAAAATTATTTTATAAACATAAACATGATATAAAATGTAAATTCTTTTAATATCCTATAAGAAATATATGGAAAGGGCACAGCACTTAAGCTATTTCTCATTGCAGTCTGCTCCCATAACGGGCATGTACTACAATATCTTGTACCGAATGTACATGTTAAAACCTAATGACCTGACCTGACTTGATATATCCGTAAATTGTCACTTTTTCGCATCTGTTTAGCATTAATAAAATGCATCTGATAATAGATAATTTCGAGCCAGTGACTTTTAATAAAGACTGGCACATAACCTTTATTTGTCGCATCTGATTAATGAACCTTTCAAACACTCGTTGAAAAGGCTGCGTTCACACACCATTAACAAAGCAAGGGTTCTCAGATTGTGACGTCATATTGGAAATGACTTTATTAGTAAATTGTACTTTCCTGGTCTAGGTGCTGGGATAAACAGTGACTCGCGAACAGTTATCTTTTAACTATAAAGACTCATAATTAGTAGTGTGTCGGGTTCTCTGACCTCAAGTCAAACATGTGACCTTATGAGACCAAATTACTTTGTATACTAGCATGTTTTATGTATTTCTGTGGTTTAGAAAATAATAAAATCAGTTATCACTTGATGTGGTTGGTGTCAAGTTGTGTGAAAGTTTGGACAATTGTTTATCTATATAATAGTAAGTTTTACAGACATGAAATGGATATTTGTGTCATGCATGCGTTAAATGGATCATATAAACAGTTGACATGCATATATGAGTAGTACTTTACTGGTACCGCCAGTATTGGTATTCTTTAACAATGTAATGTAAATTGTTATGGACTAAACCAGAAATGGGTATGTATGAATATTTTTAATGCAATTAAAACAATTAGTTAGTTGTATGGCTGGTAGATATTAGAATAAATTTCCTCTTGTTTGAAGGTCATTTCAAAAGATCAAAAACTGATTAGTAGTGTCATTTAATTATTCTTATAACCAATATCATTAATTTCATTAATTTAATAAAGTAACAGAAATATATATATACTTGTAATCTTGGTATTCTCATTAGTAGTAGTAGTAAAAATAGTTTCTTGTAACTGATCATTTCGTCTGTATGTCTGGGGTTAATTTGAACAGACGAGGACACAGCTATCTTATAGATAAAAGAATGGATCAGCTTTGCAAATTTTCAAATTGTACATGAAAATCTTTTATAAAGTCAATTTTTTTTTAATACGTGCCAAGAAATTCCAATATTGTGCTGAATATGATACAAATTTGGACATTACTAAAAAAAAACCATAATTGTTTTATTCTTTCCTGCTTCTTTTTAATTTACTAACCTTGGGAGGGGGGGGGGGGGGGCAACAAAATTATTATTCTTAAATTTGGACTTTTGATATAAAACATTTTTTAAAGTATTTTCATGACCGTAGTTAATATTATAGTACCAGTGCATTAAATATAAACAAAATTACGCTATAATTAATAATGACAAAATGTTGGATCACCTAAACAAATCAAATTATTTTTGTCTATTGTATGTAGTATTTATACCATTTAATACCATCCACAGATGTAAACTAAAATCAATAAATAAAATAACAGAAATCTATAAATGTAAATATAATAACAGAATTATTAGAAATACATAGCAATAAATAAAAGAACAAACAAATAAATAAATTGGCATATGGATATATTTGCAAATGCTTTTAATTTAAGACACTTTAAAAATGCTGTTATTAAATGTCAATGTCTAGATAAATTGCTTAAAAAAAATTAGTATCTAAAAATTGCTAACAAAAATTATGAGTTATTTATGTAAATCTCACTTTTGTTGTTATGTTGAAGTTTACCTTGATGGTTACGTGATTTGTAGTTCAGTGTGTGATAGTGAGAGGATTACTCGTCAGTCAAGTTTTTTAAGAATGGCTGCCTGCTCATCTGCGGTCATAATGACTAACAAAAGAAAAGAAAAAACATGCCACAGTACTGTTGTCAGACTTTCACACCTGTAACCAAATGATGTATGGTAACCAAATGCTTTATTGCCAAACGTTTCTTACTTGGGAATTCAGACCCATAACAACCCTGCACACACTTTTTATTATTTTATTACTTTTGCATGACAATGAATTAGGGCTGGGCAGCAATAATCAGGAGTAGGGTGGCAATTAACACGGCAGGGCGGCAATTAATGGGGCAGAGTGACAGAAACTGAGGGCAGAGCGAAGCACCCTTCTAGTTATTGCTAGCTAGAACACTGATTAATGATTGTTTGGTAGTCACTGATCATACACATGTATTGTATCCTCCCCAGCTGTTTCAACTACATCTTTTGACACAATTTCTAGAAACAATAAACTAATGATTTTGCTTTCATGAAAAAATATGACTGCATGTAACTGCTTTTTTTTTCATTTACTACATGTCAACATTTTTGTGGAAGTTACACAATAAAAAGACTACACCATACATTGCAGCAATTTAGCTATACCTTTCTAATAATGCATTGTGCTACATTGTTCTGTCAGTAGCAGAAATAATTAGCTCTCTCAAATGGCTTAAAATCAAAGAGAGAATTGACTTTAGAACCTGCCAGTTTGTCTACAAAGTCCTCAACAAACTATCTCCATCATATCTAGAAACAATGTTTCAAACAACTTCAGAAATTCACTCCTTAAATCTGAGGTCAACTCAACATAATCACCTTTATGAATTAAAACCAAGAACAGAATTTTATCGCCATAGTTTTTCATGCAGGGGAGCTAAACTGTGGAACACACTACCTTCAAAGATAAAATATTCTCAATCCCTCGCCTCATTCAAATCCAGTTATTTTAAGCACTATTCAAATAATAATCAATTTTAAGATATACCTTTGTTGTTGATTTTGTGTTTGTTAAAATAATTATGATGTATTGAGTTATCACTGACTCAAGTTTCTTAACAAATTGATTTAAATATTATTTATATATTCATAATATGTGCTATTGTTCCTCATGCTATACATATTACATGTATGTTGATGTTGTTTCTTTGAATGTATGTATGTATAATATCATGTATAGATTAGAGAGGGCCTCATGGGAGACCAGTCACCTTGTACTGAATGTGTTTACCCTCTGAAAATAAAGAATTTTATTATTATTATTATTTATTATATACATCATCCAACAGACAGGATAGCAGATACCAAGGCCTTTGTTATACCAGACATGATGTGCTGGCTGGAATAAGAAATAGTGCAATGGAATACGGATTGTATAATATACATGCATTAAAAGGCTAGCTAGAAATTACACACGTTTGTAATAATGGTAACACATTGATTGCCTGGTTTACACATACACATATTCCATGATCAATTTTGTTTTTAGATGGAACCCAATCTTCATTTGACATGATGTTGGCATACAGTTTACTTAACTAAACTATTTGTCATGTTAATGCTGTTGGCTAAACAATTTTCAATATATGTCTTTCAGTATTTTCATTTATTAAAAAAAATCACCAGTTTATTAGTCCAGAATGCAGCTGATGTCTAGATGCTTTGAAGGCATGCAGCAGATGCAAGAGCTGGGATTGCATACAGACTGCATTCACAGTCAATGATCCCATATCCAAAATTAAATGCCTGTTCAAATACATTTTGGACCTTTTGTGATAATCTTACTTTATAGTGATAAAACCGGCCTCGGTGGCGTCGTGGTAGGCCATCGGTCTACATGCCGGTAGGTACTGGGTTCGGAACCCAGTCGAGGCATGGGATTTTTAATCCAGATACCGACTCCAAACCCTGAGTGAGTGCTCCGCAAGGCTCAATGGGTAGGTGTAAACCACTTGCACCGACCAGTGATCCATAACTGGTTCAACAAAGGCCATGGTTTGTGCTATCCTGCCTGTGGGAAGTACAAATAAAAATCCCTTGCTGCTAATCGGAAGAGTAGCCCATGTAGTGGCGACAGCGGGTTTCCTCTTAAAATCTGTGTGGTCCTTGACCATATGTCTGACGCCATATAACCGTAAATAAAATGTGTTGAGTGTGTCGTTAAATAAAACATTTCTTTCTTTCGTTCTTTTTATAGTGATGAAATGATATTGTATACATTGATCTAGAAGTACTGGTTCATATGACATCATTTCTGTGGTATGACTTCGCCTGAGTAACAGTAGATTATGGCATCAAACCCAGGACTAGCTCTGCCACTCGCCAAATTTGCCAATTGCGAATTTTGACAAGAATTGGCAAATTTTATTTTAATTTGGTGAAAAAATATTGTGTTATAATTTATATTTTGTTGGAAAGTAGGTCTAGGTTTTGCATTTTTGAGATAATTTGGCGAAATTTTCTGATCACCCAGAGCTAGTCCTGAAACCCACTAAGTGGTTTAACTTGTCTACTAATCATGCCACAACTGTCTACTAATCATGCCACAGCTGTCTACTAATCATGCCACAGCTGTCTACTAATCATGCCACAACTGTCTACTAATCATGCCACAGTTGTCTACTAATCATGCCACAGCTGTCTACTAATCATGCCACAGCTGTCTACTAATCATGCCACAGCTGTCTACTAATCATGCCACAGCTGTCTACTAATCATGCCACAACTCTCATCTATTACAAGTCATGTTATTTTTTATCTTGTCTGTGAGAAAATGTACTGTTTGAAAAAAGAACTCATATTTTTAGTTCTGTAGATAATCTAAAGATAGTATTCCATTGTCATCATTTAAACATTATTATTACTTCAGGAAAGGGCTGAGAGTGCTTTCTTGAGGTGCATTGGGCTACAGGATTGATTGTTTGCAGTGGATTTGGGGTTTTCTTGTAGTGCCCCAATCTCTACTGACCTGTCTAGTGTACTTTTAAAAATCATTTTATTGTAAGAGTAGCCTGTATAGCAGCATCAGCTTTGTTGTCTTTCGGTCTTATTGACCAAATGTCAAAATAACCATACTCTGAATATCAAATGAGTTTGAAATATACTGAGGTTATGTTAAACAAATATTCCTTTCCCGTTTCAGGAAGTTTTTTCCAATTGTATCCAAGACACAGGACACTAATAAGCTTAAACAAACGGCACACAGGTCAAACCAACAAGGAGTTCAACTTGCGCCATGACTGGAACTCTCTGCTCAGTGACGATGAAAGTCTGCTCTTCAGACACTACTCCAAGAAGATGTTTCCTCACGCCAACGACTTCCTGCGATATGTCAATGACTTCCAGCAGAGATTGAACATCAGTGTCCAGTTCAAGACGGAAATCAGAAACCTGTCGAGTGTGAGGAACGAGTCGGCACCAGACGGACATCACTTCACCATGGAAGACCAGAACCACCAGCAGTACATGTGCAGGTGAGGCAACTTTTGCAGCAAAAATCACTTTTGCTTTATTTTAATTTTTAAAATCAGTTTAGGTTTGGCACAATGTCTTGGACATGAGCAACTTTCTGAGAATCAGTTTCATATTAGGGCCCTTTCAGAATTACAAAATTTCCACAAGCATACAAACCCTTCCTAAAACATCAATTAAAAAAAATGAAAATTTTGTAAGAATTATTGTTATCATGTGCTCGTAAAAAAAATGGTAATTTTGAAGGGCAACTTATCTTTTTTTCTTTCCTTAGTTGGACATTCAGAAAGTAAAAAGGCAAGATATAGGTATTACTATTCTAATAACTGGTGGCAACACTGGCAACTTCTGCATTAAAGTTTCATGTTAAAGTGTTTTAATTTATTGGGATAGTATTGTTTTCTGAAATAAGCAATGTCACACATTATAGACCTACTACCAATTGGAGCTGCAGTTGCTGTTTCTGATTTATGAAAATGTTATGTTAGCTGCACCTCAAACTGACACAAAGGTTCCTGACAATACATAATGTTGCTGTGGGCCATCTTTATTTAATTTTGTCTTTCTACAGACAAAACACATGTCAAATCTTCAGTCCACCTATATTTTGCCTTTTCTTTTTAGTGCAGAGAACATTTGGTTCAGTGTCTCATTGCAGTTCATGATAAATTTTTCAGATATTGCCACACAATTCTAAAAAGTTAAATAGTAGTTTAATCAATTTTTAATTAATAAGCATCTGTTACTAATCAAAATTGTGAAAACAAAAAGTTTACTGTATTTTCAAATACCCAATTATTAACAATGGGTTAAAAATAAATTGTCCGTAGTTATTTTCAAAATGCATATACAATGAGAAGCTAAAGCCGCAAGACTTTTTGTTGCTGTAGGTCTTGGTCTGCAGTATTACACATATTGCATTACATTGAAAACTGATCATTCATTGACAAGAACTTAAGTAGTCCATTTGGAGTCGAGTCAGGCTTGTCAAAAGCTAAATGAGGTATTGTTTGTCGATATCATTTAAAAAAAATGTATTTTGACATTTATCGCTAATGGATCTTCCCACTAGGTTTGGGAATATGCATTATGAATATGGGCTTGTGTTGACAGATTATCATTAATGAAAAAAAACAAATTCTGATTGATAGTGCGTCACACAAAAAGCCATTAATGGCAACATGAAGCATTTACCATGTCTGAAACTTGATGACGAGTTTTGTAAGTGTTATGCTAAAAGCAGGTTAGAACTCTTGCCCAAGGTGCAGAGGTGCAATCAATCACCTAAGTGAACCCTTTGGGTTTTATTCAGTTCCAACCAAACCTTCATGGCTGGTATATGCAGCAGGCAAGGTTCAAACTGGATACAGTTAATAGCAATTTGGTAAATTTGGTTAGCAAATCTATAGCCAAATTGAAGCTACATTTAGGCAAGTAAAATAAAACTAAATTGACCCATCAAGGAATTTTGTGTATTCGATTTACAAATTAGTTTTTAGGTTCCTTTTTAAAAATCGATATCGAACAGAGCCTCTCTAAATGTGGAAAAGCACTCGTCTGATATGCGATCAGTCTGGGATCGATCCTCAAACTGTACTTTGGATCTAAAAGAATTTTTAAAAATGGTATGATTGATGATTTACTGTTTCCTAGATTAGTTGCTATTCACACCTTCATTGTGAACAAATTGTATCTCTTCAATATTGGGCCAGTAACTGTTCAGTTGAAGCCACTAATTTTGTAGATTTACTGGCCCACTGGCTAAACTAAAAGCATTTATTTTTTACACACCATTGTAAGAAATGACCGGCTGTAGGTATGTTACGATCACTAATCGTCAACAAAAAACATAAGCAATTTGATAGATTGCCCTCAATAAAGAACCCTATCACAAAATACCCTGTAAAACAATAACAATATAATCTTAAAATATATAAAACACGATGATACATACATCCGCATAAAAAGATACTAAAGTTATATAAATATACTCTTCAAGTTATACAAATATACTCTCTGCAGTATGTTTATAAAAAATAGAATATTCTTGATTAAATAGAGAAAACACAATTAGATATACTAATTGAATAAGCACTACTTCAAGCATATAATTAAATATTTATTAATGTAAACTAAGTTACATTCACAATATAATGAAAAATGCACATTTACACAGCACACAATTAGCACAAGCAGTGAATATACTGCACGGGCCGTGACCTAAAGAAACAAACAGTAGTCTACCTTTCGCAGTGGGCGTAAGGGCAACAGAGACTGAAGGTCTTGATCAGTTAACTATAAAACAAATAAAGTAATAATAAAACATGGATCACAACTGTTACATAGCATACATGTATAATAAATACAAAATATAGGCATTTTCTATTTCTTACTGACATGCTAAATGAATGCTATTAATTATTAATCATTAAGTTACCACAAGGTTTATTACAATTATACTTTAATTATTACACCTATATACATCTTTAGATATAACTACATATATAATCCAAGTATTAAATAAGCCAGCATTAATTACTTTTACTTCTAAACTAAATGACGTTTATGTCTTATTCTTCACACATATTTAATACTAACTATAATTTACAAAACTACAATTACTTCTTAATAACATTTGACTTTATGTATATTAGTATAAAGAAGTGCAAATAAGAAAAGATAAAGAAAACTAACCTCAGGATTTCAAAGGTGGTGAACTTTTAGAGAAGGAAAAACATGTCTTCTTGCCAGGTGAGATTTTAAAAAGAGTAATTGGTCACCAGTTGGCTTAGCCAAATTAACCAATAGCAGAGCCGTGGTCGGTGTCACAGGTCAGTGGTCAACAGTCAGATACCATCCCAAGCTACAGTTACTGATCCAAAGTATGAACCCACTGATTAAAACTCAATGCATGTGTGTTTGTGTACAGTGCAGTGCAGTAGCTTAAAATCACTAAAATACCACCTGGTTACATTCTCCCCCACTCGGAGAAATAATGTCCTCGTTATTTAGGTGTACTGGAATTCTCCATGACTATAGCCAGTAATGCCTCACAAGCACTATCTGGCATACCGATGAGCACACATGTAGCAGCCAGGGATGTCAAAAACATTGCCTTTTCCTTCCAACCTGGCCTAGCATCTCTCCTCTCTTGTGTAGACATGGAGAATTCACCTGACCGGTACCATTCAGGTGGTTTCCTAGGCCTCGTTGATCTCCTTGGAGTCGGAACAGGCATTGTCTCTTTCACTTCAGTTTCTTTATCGTCAGTCACAGAAGACTCTGCTAAACTACTAGCATCCTCCAGGATCTCAACAACAGCCAAAGGTGGTGGTTCTTGTGCAGTGGTCTCTTCAGATTCCAGAGGTATTGCATCTGGAACTAAAGTAGGCTCCTGTACAGTCTCCTCTGCAGGTGCTCCATCGGTAGCTGTAAAAGTACCAAAACCTGCAGTAACTACCTTCAGTCCTGTTTCTTCAAATTCCTCAGATTCATCGCTTGACATGTCATTGTTAGATGGGGTTGATTCATCTAGATTATCTGCAGGAATCTCTACCTTCCTGGAAACTAATGTCTCCTCTGTGCTGACACAGGTTTGTCAGTCTGAATGATGGGAATTGGCAGTGATCCAGTTGGAAGAAGGAGGTTTCTATGTAACATACTTGCCTTCCCATGTCCCCTTTCCTTCTTAACACCAAAGACTGGAACATTTGGACTTGGTTGTGCATGGACTACATATATATCCTCATCCCATCTATCTGCCAACTTGTGTTTCCCATCAAAAGCAACTGTTAGAACCAGCACCCTGTCCCCCACCTGGATAACAGCTGCTTCTGTTGGGATCTACTTTGATCAGCAGCTTCACTGGCAAGTCTGTATGATTCTGCCAGTCGTTTCCGCAATGACTTAATGATTCTGATGTTCGTCGTCATTCTCCAACCCCAGAGCAATATCCAAAGGAAGACGAGGATGTCTTCCAAACATCAAAAAGAAAGTTGCGGTTCCAGTTGATTCGTGTCTGGTACTGTTGTATGCATGAACCAATGGACCACTGCCATAATTCAATTATTTTTACAAAATATCATTAATAAATGGAGTATGGTGGTTATGAAGATGGCTGAATAAATTACATTTAGGGACAAATCAAATTAGTTTTGTTCAGGTAATACTTTGTTACACCATTAAATAGGTCAGTGGTCTGTGACAATATGCCATTAAATATAGGAGATGAATCTAGCAAGCTGTCACCCACCCTGATTGTTTTGGTCACTTGCTTGGAAATATTTTTTTTTTTAAAGCTGAAATCTCGCCTCACATTAATTATCATAATTTCATTTAAACATACAAACACACCTGCAGTTGTAATGAATTGTCTGTGACAGTAACATATGTTCATAGTGCATCCCACGGAGAACACATTTTTTCATGCTATGGAATAATATTTACTACAAGTTATTTATTTCTGAGCCGCTTGTTTTCTAAATTACACACAGAAATAGTATATTTTTGTTATTTCCAAAACACTTTTATTTTTACGTTAAACCAAACTTAAATTATTTACAAAAACAACAAAACATTTTTGTAGGAGGATGGAATGGACTATATGTAATATTCCGATCAGAACAGTCCCTTTCCCCACATTCTATATTATGTTTGTTTTTTTCAATGTATTTCCAGGGACGCATGACCTGACCCCTCCCCTAAAAACACCACTAGTCACTCTAAGACTTCCTCTATACAATTTCTTAAATATTTCGTTCATTGCAAATCAATTAGACCTATATACATTGCATTATAAAGTGTAAATCTTGCTGTAATAACAGCTAAATATATAGTTTAACCTAAAAACATCTACCTATAGTAACAGTTTTTGTTTTGTTTACATCAAAATATCTGTGCAAACATATTTATGTTAGTCTTGCATGCCGATTATTTAAGGTTAAATGTTAAAATGAAGACATTGTTCTATACATGGTTATAAGCATAAGTGGCAGGCAAAACAAAAAACCTAATATTTTTTAAATGCCCCCCTCAACAATTTTACCTCCCCTCAAAAAAAGAAAACCCCAGGAACAACAACAAATCTGCCCTCAAATAAACAATAGCCTACAAAAAAAGCCCACACACCAGTATACATGCACAACCAAAAACATAACCCAGACTAACACGAAAAAACTTTTTATCTATGTACCAGTGGTGTATGAAGGTGGCACACACAGAGAGAGAGAGAGATTAGTGGTGCATGAAGGTGCCAAAAAGTGTGGGGAAGGGGCCACACTTTTATATTTACACACTTTTACACTATTATAAAGCAAAATATCTGAAAAGTGCTTCCTACGCCAGTGAATATATATACACACACACACACACACACACACACACACACACACACACACATATATATATATATATATACACACACACATACACACACACATATATATATATACTTCAATACCAAGTTTGTCTCTGTATCTATACTGCACAATAGTTGGAGTAATCTCAAGATCCAGAACAGATGTCTTGCTGCTGGGCTGCATGACAGCACAGGTGTCCCAAACTGACATCTTCCTATCCATATATCCCCGAAGACGAATTGTAGAATTCGGAGTAATGGATATGTTTTGTGCCTCATCACACCTCACAAGACAAAGTCGGCCTTTCAACCGAGACAATGCCTTCTGCTGCAGCACCATCGACCTGAAAGCTAAATAGTAGCCTGTATGGAGATCAGCTAACTGAAGAAACCATCTCCATACCTCTCACAACACCCTTGCAGAATTAAAGACAATACATTTGTCCCAATCAACAAAGGCACAGAAGAGTTGTATGTGAAAATAAAGAATGAAATGGGTCATCTTCTGAGCTTCCTTTCAACTGTAAGGACAATTCCACATATCCGAAATATGGAAGACTTTATCCATCTGCACACTCAATGTTTAATAGGTTTTGAAGTGGGTGTAGTTGTGGTGAATGTAAATGGTTTACATAAAACGACTTACTGATGGTAGAAACAGTACTACCAGTGTCTAGCAATCCTCGACATGGTATACCATCAACACTAACATCCACTTCGTTTGCATCACCAACCAAACCTTGAGGAACAAACGTACCAGAATCTATATTAGTGGAGCTCTTAAAACAAAGACCACTAGTCTGCCCCTCGACTAAGGTTGGTTCTCATTTAAATTACGGTGACTATGATCAAGTCTAACTCTGCAACCAATCGCAAGATGTCTGTACTGGTGACAACGAAAGCACTAAGGACCCCGAGGATCACTTTGTCCTCTATTCCTTGTCTCTGCTGGTTGGTTTCGTTGATTCTGTTGATAATCTTGATGAATCCTGTCTGGGTGTTGTCTTGATTTGGCTATGACCTTTGTCCTAGATAGACCTTTTTCTCCAGCTCTCTAAACCTTGATTCTTGTTGATCAAACCTGACATTAATCTGTTGAAGGATCCCTTTAATATCAGATAATGCATCCCCAGAATCAACAGTAGAACCAACACTAGCCATATTGCCAGGTGTAGTTCTCTTGAGGTTAAGTTGGCTAATCCTATCCTGGTGATCTTGCTCAATTCCAAGTTATCAAAAGTATGACAAGTGTCAAACTTATGACCTGAACAATCCTTCAGATCCTGTCTTAACCCATGCCATACCCTGGACTTCAACATATGATCTGTGTCAATTGAGTGGACCTCCCCTTTTTCCAGTGCCTAACCAATAAAGTTATCCAACTGACGACTCCAAGAGGAAACAGATATTAGGATAATGAAAGGAAGCACACACCCCATCCTGTGGCAATTTCTCTATGGACTCCACATATTGGAACATCCACTACTGAAATTCCTTAGGAGAGTCCACCTTCATTTCCTCAAGAGTCTTGGCTAAAGCCTTTAACTCATCCTCAGTCATGGCTCCAGCCATTTTGTTAAATAATATGAGTATGAACTACCAACTTAACTAGTCTTAACAGCCTCTGAAATAAATGGAAAACTCACAAACAGTTAATGTATGTTAGTAGTCTGCAATAAAAACAAATATTTCATATATCAAAGCTATATATACACACACAATCAAATGAAATAAACAGAAATGTCCACATTAGTACACAATATTACTTGAATTTTTACTATTGTGTGGTACTTATGTCAAGTATAAACATATGAATGAACGATAAAAGCAACAAGTGGTAATAAAATACACAATCTAAATGCAGCACATTAAATATATTTTGTCACACAACACTAACTACAACTATGAGAAAACAAGTTCCTCATAACATCTCCTCAAAACACACTTATAAAGCTAATGTACACTGGCTTCACCTCACCAAAACTCAACTCAACTCAACTCCATAGTGCAAAACCTCCAATGTAATTATACCAATCACATCACACAACTATAAACTCAATATTTAAAAATACAGTAAAGCCAAACAAAGAACAAACGAACACAACCTGGTACCTTAGCTTCACACCAGAACAATTCATACCTTGATAACAAATATATATACGTGCTTAGTGTGCAAGTGTATATGTCTGTATGGACATGCATGTATGTGTATAATCCCAACCCAAATTCCTACTAAATTCCTACAGAACAGTCAGTCTCAGTCAACAAAAGTCCATGGGAAAGAGTTCGGGAAATAAAAAATAAAGTCTGAAAGCTGAATTCAAGACACAGGCAAAAATAATAAAAGACAAAATATGTGAAAATTAGTTGATCTGAAATTTAAAACTTAACTAAATTTAAATTATAATTAAGAAAATTGACTTTGTAAATTTAAATCTAAATTAAATTTAAATTAAACTAAACTAAACTTAAACTAAACCTAAAGTAAACTCAAATGAAAGTAAACTGAATATCTGTATGGAAGAGAACCTCTCGAAACCGATACCTCTTGAAACTGGACTTTTTGGTTGGTCCCAAGGGTATCCGGTTTAAAGGAGTTTCACCCAACTGTTAAGACTTGTGACTGGTTACTGAACAGTTGTGATCTGATCACCAGAGCCATAGCTTCCAATAAAAAGATGTTCAAAATACATTGTTCATAGTATGACGCGTAAGTTAACTGACACACAAGTGACATTTACCCGAGGGCGGTCAAAATGTTTTATTTGGAAGAAACCCTTATTTCTGAGGTGTGTAAGAATTAGAATATTTCATTCATGTCCATTAGATACTATTATCTTACACATTGTTTTAAACAACTCGTAATGGTGTTCTAATAGACACTCATGTGGTATTCATTATGTCAAGCCCTGCACCATTCTCCAGCATCTTAACAAATTATTATTAATTTTATAAGCATCTGTGATGTTTTCAAATTAAAAAGTTTGTTTTATTTAACGACGCCACTAGAGCACATTAATTTTTATCTTATCATCAGCTGTTGGACGTCAAACATATGGTCATTCTGACACTGTTTTTTTTTTAGAGGAAAACCCGCTGTTGCCACATAGTCTGCTCTTTTACGATAAGCAGCAAGGGATCTTTTATTTGCACTTCCCACAGGCAGGATAGCACAAACCATGGCCTTTGTTAAACCAGTTATGGATCACTGGTCAGTGCAAGTGGTTTACATATACCCATTGAGCCATGCGGAGGACTCACTCAGTGTTTGGAGTCGGTATCTGGATTAAAAATCCATGGGATCCGAACCCAGTACCTACCAGCCTGTAGTCCGATGGCTTAACCACTGCGCCACTGAGGCCAGTCGTAATGTTTTCAAATCTATATGCTTTTGTTTTGTGATACAATATTGGTTTAAGTTTACCACAGCCTTATACACTATGTCCATGGTTTAACCACAACGTTTGTTTTTGTCGTTTTAAAGATTGAAAATTATTTTTGACATGTTACATAAAATGTATATGAATGTGTCATATTATGTCTTTGATGGATGTGAGTTTAATTGTATTGCTAATTTTGTACCTTTTTTTCGTCTTTTTTTTTAAATTAATGTTGACACCCAATAGCCAAATTTGTTTCTTAATTCATCTTGATGAAATCAGAACACTAGATATAGGCAATACATTTTTGGTGTCAGCAATGGTGATATCAACTTTTACATTTATTAAGTTTCATTTTTGCATTCAGCACAATTACCATTATTACTATAGTGATTATTGAAATCTGGATCCTATCTGTGGAAATTCAACTAAAATACACTTAAAACTTAGTTTATATTTGGCGAGACATTGTATCTATACGATGTTTGTTTTTATATATTGGCCTTGGCCTATAAAAAGATTATGTTACTCCTGTTGGTGTTTCCACCATCACACATATAACATTAATGTATTATTTTATTTTACATTATTTGCTTTCAGTAAGGAAGCTATCAAATGAGCCATTAATTTGTTTTAATGAGTTCACATAAAGTTTAGCTTTGATTGCAATTATTGTACACAAAAGAGAGATATGATAATTGATGCTCATCTTTGCGGGAATATTTCACTTGGCTTTTTAGTTAACTTCATAAATATAATTGGTGATATTTGTTGGGATTACTGTCGCAGTTGTCATCCTCAAAATGATGATTAACACACATTTCCCGAAGCTAATCACACAGGAATGGACTCGAGAGTGCCTTTGGGATAACCAAGCAGTCTTAATTAAGGACAGGGTGATCAGTTTTCTGCTTATTAGGAAAATCTGTGGTTATTGTAATTGGAATATGTGTGCTTCAAGGCACTGAAAAAGACGATGTTTTTCTAAAGACTGGTAGGATAAATTTCTTACACTAGTCGGGATCAGACGAGGTGTTTTATACCAACAACTGTTAGTCCTGCCCAGGGTGATTTTGGGGGTCATTAATTTGTTCCAAACTTGTGTAAATCTAAACGACAAAACTATAATATGTTATGAGCACAACACAGAGTCCAATAGGTATTTGGTAAAATAGTGGTTGATTCCATGAATCGTGACATGCGTCATCTAGGACAGCCACTCCTGAACAGAGCTCATTAGGTATTTGGTAAAATAGTGGTTGATTCCATGAATCGTGACATGCGTCATCTAGGACAGCCACTCCCGAACAGAGCTCATTAGGTATTTGGTAAAATAGTGGTTGATTCCATGAATCGTGACATGCGTCATCTAGGACAGCCACTCCCGAACAGAGCTCATTAGGTATTTGGTAAAATAGTGGTTGATTCCATGAATCGTGACATGCGTCATCTAGGACAGCCACTCCCGAACAGAGCTCATTAGGTATTTGGTAAAATAGTGGTTGATTCCATGAATCGTGACATGCGTCATCTAGGACAGCCACTCCTGAACAGAGCTCATTAGAATAAGTACAACTGTTATGACTTTTCTTATTTCATATTTTTTATGTCTCGTTTGTTTGGATCAGTATGCATGTTAAATTGGGGTGAAAATAAAAATTAATTATGAAACATAAAAACTTCTTGTACAGTCACCTTATTACTGAAGTCCATAATGTGCAGTTATAAAATGTGATAAACTGCTGATGAGCAATCATTTTGTATTTGATTACATGAAATTACACAACTTTGTGAACGTGAGCCTCCTTTAATCTGCCATTGTACGGGGGCTGGATGTAGCTCACTTGTACAGTGCTAACCTCTCAAGTGCAAAGGGACGTGGAATTGATGACCTCCAATGGGTTCCATTTTTCTCCGTCTCAACCAGTGGCCCATGACTGGTACATCAAAGGATACGTTATGTACTGTCCTGCATGTCTCAACCAGTGGCCCATGACTGGTACATCAAAAGATACGTTATGTACTGTCCTGCATGTCTCAACCAGTGGCCCATGACTGGTACATCAAAGGATACGTTATGTACTGTCCTGCATGTCTCAACCAGTGGCCCATGACTGGTACATCAAAGGATACGTTATGTACTGTCCTGCATGTCTCAACCAGTGGCCCATGACTGGTACATCAAAGGATACGTTATGTACTGTCCTGCATGTCTCAAGCAGTGGCTGGTACATCAAAGGTCATGTTATGTACTGTCCTGCACGTCTATGGAAATGTGCATATAAAAGATCTCTTTCTGCTTTATTGGTAGAAGTCTGTGTGGTCATAGCAGTTTCCTTAACCAAATGTCAAAATAACCATGTTGGACACCAAATGCCATTTCAAGTTATTACTATATGTAGTCATGATCCATTGGGGCATCCTCCACAAACTAATAGAGATATTTAAAACATTTTGAATTTAAATGTCTCTTTTCCTCTAGAAAGTTTTGATCAAATAGTTCTGGTGTTTGTCGGCAATTTGGTACTACCCATATTTGCCACATCTGGGACGGTTTTCACAGACTAAATAGAGAGATCATGTTGTTGTCTTGAAACTTATCTTTGAAATAGAGATTTTGAATTTAAATATCTCTTTTCCTCTAGAGTTTTGATCAAATAGTTCTGAAATTTGGTACTATGATTCTCTGGGACGGTTTTCACAGACTAATAGAGAGAAATTTTGAAAATTCAAAATTGTATTTAAAATTAAATAGTGTTAAAGGAATGCACACGCAAGGCTTTTGGACTGTTGGGCATATTCAACAATATATAATGCACATTATTGCTTAATATTAACAAGTATATTGGTATATTTAATTAATAAAACAGTTAAATTTAACAGCTATTATATATAACAGGCACAGCCATTTTGTTCCATCTCGGTGAGCCGGTGGTTAAATAATACTTAACCCGCGTCACATCAGGAATTAGTCTTAGAACTGAAGAAACAAACGTATCTGATTTTTGTGTCATCATGAAAGGCATGAATCGCAATGTTCTGCAATAATATCCATCCCAGTAAGCCAGCAATAAGTATATATTATTTAACAATTCAAAATAAATCACCATTGTTAAAGTGGCTACAAAATAAGTCAAAATAGCTGTCGAAAGATGTATCATGTTATGTCCATTAACCCAAGTACTGAAATGATAAACAGATTTTTTTCTTAGTTAATTGGTATATTTTTTTAATTGCCTCCATCGGTGATTCCTGAATGACAGGTGTATATTTGGTAGGTAACCAGACATGGCAATTGCCGCAGTCTAGACACAAAATGAATATGTTCTATGGAAACTTGATCATTTGGACTTTTGGAAAATTATTCTTTGTGAAGTTGTTAATGAAGTATAAACATGGGGAATGTCTTGTGCATTCGTCAGTTGCTTCTTGTGTGTTTATGAAGTATAAACATGGGGAATGTCTTGTGCATTCATCAGTTGTTTGTTGTGTGTTTATGAAGTATAAACATGGGGAATGTCTTGTGCATTCATCAGTTGCTTGTGTGTTTATGAAGTATAAACATGGGGAATGTCTTGTGCATTCGTCAGTTGCTTGTTGTGTGTTTCCATTAGTGATTAAGTAATCAATTGTGGAACAGTCCAGTATACCAATTTGACCTTTTCAAATATATTTGACTGGAATGTAAAAGAAATTTGAAGTTGGATACTAAGTGAACAAAGTATATTTTTCACAAAAAGAAAATCACTATTGGTCACAATGAAATATAAATTTTTTTAAGCTTCCAAGAAAAGAATAAAGAATGTTTTTATTTTTCAGAACCATGGTGTTAGCAACAGGTATAGCTAAGCCTGTGATACCCAATGTACCTGGCATGGAATATGCTGATGGGTATGAAGATGTCTCTTTGGACCCAGAAGACTATGAAGGAAAAACTGTTTTAATATTAGGTATTAATAGTTACTGACTTAGTATCATTTCCCACCATTATAAGGTGTTTCTAATCAGACCTGTCAACCGTCCCAGATTCCGCTGGTGTCTCCTGGTATTTGATCAAACCTCCTGCTCCGCTATCCTGCACAGGAGAAAAAATCTGTTAAATGACATTTTTGTAAGCATTAAAAAAAAAAAAAAATGGATCTACTTTTGCTAAAAATAACACAAGGGAAGCAACTCCGCCTTTTTTTTTTCATTCGGAAAAATTTGGCTGATTTTGATTTCTTAGAATGTAACAGACCGAATTGTCATCTGACTGTTTCATGTTTGCCAAAGTGAGAATCGTGAGATATTTATATTGTTAAAAAAGCACATGGAGTTTATAAACTGATGTGTTATTATAATGTTTGTTGTCATCGTAATGGCTACAAAGTTTGTTGCCACTGATTCAACAGGCCGTGTATTGACATTCAGTGTTGCCATATATAAAACTATCCAATTTTAGTCTTCATAATGCCTCTGACTTGTCAAACGTCTTCCCACTAGATTACATAATGCAACAATGATGAATCTGAAGTGCCAGACTCTGGCCCAGAGTTGACAGCGATACACATGATGCATGTTAAAATCACATGTCACCGCAACACAACAAAAAGAATAATTAGCTATATAAACAATACTTGTATCAGTTACGGCTTGTCTGGGCCATGTAGGTGACACATTGGTACTTTACGTACGACGGATGACGGATGAAGGAGAACCTTGGGGACTACCGTTCCAAAACAACAACCAACATACGTTTCACTCCACTACTCGAGCTCGGCGGCTGTATTCAACAACCAGATGGATCATCTCCCATGATCCCAATTTAACTACCACCTTGTGGTTAAATAAGCATTATCTATGGAGTCTACTTATGATTATAGGAACCAAAACACACCTAGGTGTGTATACTGGAGCCCTAAAAAGCTCACTATAGCAATACCCTCCACCACTGGCCGGAATGGCCTCCCGTGACTCGAGGGGGGGGGGGGGGAGACGGGTATGCCGGAAGTAGGGCGGTAGGGCGTTGGCGATTGGGTGTTAGGGATAGGGCTAGGTTTGTCCGGCCTCCCCTGCCCGCCCTCCACTTGCCGCGGGGATCCGGCCCGGTTCGGTGGTGTATATATTCCACCCGGGTGTTGGACCGCGAACCAGGATTGTACGCAATGCCCACCCCGATCGTTAACCTTTTTCCTCCAGGGCTTAAAAATATTAATAAATATTGGTAATTTCGGAAGCCCAGTCAAAATTGGTGTCAACTAAATATATTACATAATGAACAATACCATTTACTTATTAATTTTGGCCGACACACACAAAATAATGGTTAAAATCCCAATGTTTAGTGTAAGATTCAAAATTGGCCCCTTTTTACAACCCCTCTGCCCCTGGTCAAACCACTGGCCTTGCCAGAGGTAGGACCAGGGGGAGACATGCCTGAACCCTAGTGGACATAGGCATGCTAAAACTAGTGTCACGGTCAGTTAGTTTTGTATGTTTGTGCAGTAAAATGTTGGTAACATACACTTCAAGAGATTATTTTTGTGCAATTAATAATGTAACGTAACCTGAGTATAATTCCGTATATTTCACATGATGTCAGTAATGTAGGCATTACTTAATTAGTGGAAATACAATGTTTATTGCATCATTATAATAATTTTAAATAAAGACCATGACACTGTTCATCATTATAGTAAAAACTGAATATTAATTTATAAGATTTATATAAATTTGTCTTTGGTACTTAGGTACACAAACCACAATTGATATGTAACGTAAATTAAGTAAAAAAAATGTATGAATAATATTTTTTTCTTTTTTTTTTTTTATAAAGAGTTAACTCTTATCCACCCAGCGTTACAACCAGAAAATGTCATCACTGACCTAAGTTTCCAACGTAAAATATATATTATGTAATATTGAACCTACATTTTTCAAACTCAAATCGTAAAATAAAACACCTAATGTAACACTATTTTGATGTGTCATAGTTTAGAGGACATTTAGAGTCTAATTGCAAAAATAAAATTTACAGCAGAACTTAATTAATATTTTTTAAAAATATTTTTAAAAACCCTGCGATCGCGATCCATGACATCATTGTTTATGACGCGTTCACAAATTTTATTTTCACTTTCAATCGATGACGAGTAATCCCATCCATCATCTACATCAAAGTCTGTATTATCAGTTATTTTCAGCGAATACATCCTTTACAAATCTTCAGTTTTCATTAAATAATAATGTCCAACATGTTTTAAAAGAAATACTTATACAAATAGCGAGAAATTGAACCCATGTGCACGTTATGTCATCAATAACGTTCACACAAATTTAGAACGTTTTTTGTTTTCTTTTCGATATTGCGATTACACCTTAAATATGAATACCAATCAACAAAATACACTGAACATGTTCGAATATTATTCTACTATATTCTAGCATTCACAGAATCAGATAGATAACTCCACTGAATGTTGACAGCTGTGTTTATGAAGACCGGTCGCATCTCGACTACAGTCGAGAATGGGTTTTTACGTTCGTTTTGCACATCTCAACTGCAGTCGAGAATGGGAAGGAAAGAGTTAATTAAAAAAAAAAATGAATGCCAAGATCTAAGGTTAACAAGTATATATGACATTATGTAGTGTGCATATAACTTATTGTAATAATTTAATTTGGGGTTAAATTGTGTGCATTTAAAAAAATCTTCCGCTTTTTGAAAAAAATCTCCTGCTTTTTCAACACACACTACCTGCTTTCTCTTGATTAAAGGTTGATAGGTCTATTTCTAACAGAAGATACGTTAATCCAGACAGTATATTCCCCAACCCAAAAGTAGCAATTTCCAGACTACTAAATCATGTTAAAAGTAGTTGTTTTTTAATAACTGGAAACCAGACAACCAAGCTGCTGTTGTATTTAATTTATTGCAATACACATTAAATAATGCAAATCCCATGCATTTATGGTTATTTTAATGTTTGTAATTGCTTTTATTTTCACTATACCAAACATAGTTATTTGTTAATCTTTCTTTTTTTATTATTATGCAGACATACATAATATTATATAGTCCAACTTCATATAATTTTTATACGCCCATCTTTGACATCCGTCTATACAAAAACTTAAATTTCACAGCATATCTTATCAATTCATATAGGATCATCAAACCATCAACTTAGGATGGTGGTGTGTTTCATAACTAGGTCACTGTGACCTATCTTTATACACCTGTCTATGATGGGTCGTATTATAGTATGGTGTTGTCCGTCCATCTATCCGTCCGCCTGTTAACTTTTTCTTGTCCAGACCATATCTTGCATACAGATGCATGCAGGACCATCAAACCTTACATGTAGAAACAACTTGGGATGGTGGTGTGTCACATACAATTACTAGGTCACTGTGATAAAATAAATCAAATAATTTGTCTGTAATCACATAATTAGAATTGATTCATACCCATAACATATTCATTAATATCTATGGTTTTCCATCAAACTCCTGACGGGCTTATCATGTACCTCACTGGTACTATTATTCACGATATAATGCACATTAAAGAAAATGCTTGTCCAGGTTACATCTTCCTTATCAGTTCAAATAGGATCATCAAACTTGGTAGACAAGTACAACTTGAAATAGTGGTTTGTTGTGTGCCATAACTGTGCATTACTGCACATTAAAGAAAATCCTTGTCCGGGCCTTATCTTTATCAATTCATGTAGGATCATCAAACCTTGTATGCAAGTAGAACTTGGCATGGCGGTGTATCACATACCATAATTAGGTCACTATGCACTTTTCATGCATTACTGCACACTAAAGAATATCCTTGTCCAGGTCATATTTTCCTTATCAATTCCTGTAACACATTCAATAATTTGTGTGCTTCTCCATCAAACTCCTGACAGGCATATCATGTTCCTCCTCACTGGTACTCTTATTCTGATTATTACATGGCGCTGCTTTAGAATTTATTACAAATTATTTTCTCTACTCAACACACCTACATATTTCAACACCGCTTTATTATTTTTAGGGCGTGGCAATTCAGCATTTGAAATGGCAGATTCCATATATGGATCTACAAACTTGATACACATGGTTGGGCGGTCCAGAGTACGTTTATCCTGGGCAACACATTATGTTGGTGATCTGAGGTTGGCATGTTTCTTCAGTATGTAGTTGAAAAGTTTTGAAAATACATGTATGTACTATGTT
The DNA here is from genome assembly GCF_016097555.1 of Gigantopelta aegis. NCBI lineage: Eukaryota > Metazoa > Mollusca > Gastropoda > Neomphalida > Peltospiridae > Gigantopelta > Gigantopelta aegis. The sequence goes on from NC_054706.1 coordinate 43,532,182, forward strand.
GGTTGTATCTTTGTGTCTGAGCACTAATCTCAGGTACAATGCTAATTTAAGCAGACTATGACAATTATGACTATAAATTATTATTTATCCCGCAATCACTGTATACATTGATATGATGACTAGATAAATCTCTCTATTTTTAGTCAGTGACCAAAAATATAGGTCACGTGACATAAGCCCAACTCGACTCGAGTGTTTCAGACTAGATTTTCAATAAACATACTCTTTAAATTGTTTAAGTTCAGTAAACACAAATAACTTTTAGTTTTGTGATAACAATACAAAACTAGTATATTTCTTATGAATTAGAGTTTAGAAACACTTTTTGAATGTGACAGAATGTAACTAGCATCTTAAAAAAAAATAGACGTCATGACATATCTTGTATGACATCATACGGCAAAAGCCTTGCTAAGTTGATGATACTCAATTTGCTTACACAAAACTGGAATAAATAATGATTTTCGGACTATTCCGTAGGATTGCAGGATAAAAGAAATCACTGGTTACTGTCTTAAGATATCAACTTTATCCTGCTCAGGTCAAATGGCGAATGCAGCACAGCAGAGCCTCGCTGCATTTGCCATTCTAACCTTAGCAGGATAAAGCCAATATCTTAAGACAGTAACCAGTTATTCCCTATATAAGATACTGTATTTTAACATAACTGTCCACAATGAATTGTTAACATCTTAATGTAAAAGAAAAAGAAGAGTTAAAGTTTGTTTTGTTAATGACACCACTAGAGCACATGGATTTATTAATCGTCGGCTATTGGATGTCAAACATTTGGTAATTTTGACAGGTAGTCTTAGAGAGGAAACCTGTAAAAAAAATTCCATAAGTATCAAGGTGTCTTTTATATGCACCATCCCACAGACAGGATAACACATACCATAGCCTTTGATATACAATGTACTGATCATGGTGCACAGATTAGAACTAGAAATAGCACAATGGGCCACTGATTGGGAACACTCTTTAAGTCCTTGCTAAAGACAAATTCTTATCCAAAGTGATTTTGTACTGCTTTTGAACTAATTAATTGCACTGTCGGCCATTTCTTAGAACAGACTGGGTAATAATGTGAAAATTGAGCAATATTTTGTTTTGCAGAGCGATAAACAATAACATTCTTGACACGTACATGTTGAAGTCCCTGGATGGAATACTGGAGGCAGCACTGGGTGAGATTAAGATCATTAAGAAGAATGACAAACTCTGGATTTCTGTCGATGAGGAGTCGGAGTTGGATGAGGCCGACGAGGAAGTGCCGTCACAACTGGACAATTTTGCCTTGAGGGAGCCATATGACAAAATCATACGCTGTCTTGGCTTCTCATTTGATGACTCCCTCTTTACAAAGCAAGTACCTTTTCATTACCGTAACTTTACATTGTTAAAAAAGTGCTCTAAAGTTGGTAAAGTTTGAAATAAAAAGATCGCTATTCCTAATCTTTACAAAGTGAGTATAGCCTGAAGTTTATCAAATAAATATTTTTTATGCCTGACTTTGCAAGGTGAATGTATACTTTTATGCTAAAGGGTGTACTTTTTTAATGCCAAAACTTTACAAAGTAAGTATTTTTTATGCCTAAACTTGAAAGTGTAATCATACTTTTTTATTCCTGAACTTTACAAAATATGTGTACTTTTTTATTCCTGAACTTTACAAAATATGTGTACCTTTTTATTCCAAAACTTTGCTGAGTGTACCTTTTTATTCCTGAACTTTGCAAAATTGAATGTACATGTTTATTTTAAACTTTACAAAGTGAGTGTACCTGTGGATATATATTTTAACTTTGCTAAGTGGAGGTACCTTTTTATTCCTGAATTTTACATGGCGAGTGTTCCTTTTATTAAACTTTATAAAGTGAGTGTACCTTTATTTTCTGGACTTGCTGAGTGAATAATCTTTTTTATTCCTAAAAGTTACTAACTTAAAGTTACTTTATATTCCTGAACTTTGCTAAGTGTACATATTTATCCTTTTTATTCCTAAACTTTATGAAGTAGGTGTACTTTTTAAAAATTCCTGAACTGTACTAAGTGGGTGTATCTTTTTATTCTGAATTTTGTTGGTGGTAATTCACTTGATTTCTATACTAACATTCACTTAATGGTTAAGCACACGTATATAGATATAAACTACGTTTGCTTATATGTCAATAAACACAGTGACATGACCTTGGTTAATTTACATCTAATTTGCAAAGTTATCAAATTCTGAAAGTATGTGATCTGAAAAATATCACATGCTTTGATTACAATGGATATACACACTAATATTCAGCACTGTGTTCAGAAATAAGAGATGACGTGCTTGGGACATGAGTTAATTATAAGTGACAAAAATTGTAACCATTGTATTTCTCTTGCTGTTTTTCAGTTCAACTGCCCCAGGTTTTGGTAAAGGTCGCTCAAAGAAGTTTCCTTTGATTGACTTTGACTACGAATCTAAACGTGTTCCTGGTATGTTCTTCGCTGGAACAATCTCTCACTCGGTTGACCACCGGAAGTCTGCCGGAGGATTTATACATGGCTTCAGATACACAGGTGAGAGATGTTTAGTTTAGATAGATGCTCGGGTGAGATCGCTATTTCACTTTATTTATTTATTTATTGAGGGAGAGGGGAGGGAGAGGAAACAGGGAGGGAGAGGAGGAGAGAGGGAGGGAGAGGAAGGGACAGGAGGGAGGGACAGAGAGGAGAGAGGGAGAGAGATCTGTATGAATACAAAGCTGAGATCTATATTTTAATTTAAATAAATGAAGATTGAGATCAGTAATTTAATTTTCTTATAAAACACAGGTGCTATGAAATTGCATTTGAAGACACTTAAGCTCTGTATTTTAATTATAGGTACAAAGACAAGATATGTATTTTAGCATCAATATTCTAGTTATTTATACACCGCTCTAACGATGTTTAATCAAATTAAGTGCAGCATAACAACACCCCAGTCCATTGCCACAACCCAGTATTGCACTTCATGCTCAGATTTTGTTTGATTACTTTCCAGATGAGTGCAGCCACTGTACTCATTCTAGTTTTATAATGGTTTTCATCCAGGAAACCTGAAATCAAAGTTTGGAGATTCTCTTAAAGAACCATCTCTAATTGGCATTATTAACCTTCTGGTTTTTTTTTCAAATGAATGTAAAAAAGAAAGATGGCATCCGATGGCTCTACGGTGGTTCACTTCAGCCACAAGATGTCCTAGCTTCCAAGGACCTGAAAAATTAGTTTGCAGAAATCTGTATAAAGTCTGCTTCCAAATGTTTTTCAACGTTTCATAATTGTTTTCTCTTTGAATCTACCAGTATTCTGTGAGGGTGAATTTATCAGACAAATCAGTGTTTCCTGTGTGTGGTATTAGTTGACTGTGCGATATTAATGTTGATATTTTGTTGTCTCAGCTCGTGCCTTGCATCACATGATGGAGTACAAGTATGAAGGTGTGACTTGGCCGTCCATGACCGCGTCGACCACGCAGCTGATGAATCACCTGCTGAGAAGAATGAACGAAGCATCTGGGATATACCAGATGTTTTCTATCCTTGGAGATGTGATTGTTTTACGAAAGTAAGTCTACTGTAAGGTTGTCAACTCTGGACTCTGCACACCATTTCCCCACAGTTTACAGTAATTTAAAATTTATACATTTTTGCACTTAACAGTTACTACTCTTATTAAATTATGAATTAAAATAAATTTGTTGTTTTTTTCAGGTTTGTAAAAATGGAATGGAGGACCATAAAATGTACATTTGTGTCCTAGTGTTAAGAAATCCTTTAAACTAACAAAACATATTATCATCTACTGCATCTAGACCATTGTAGCTATTGTTTTCATCAGATGCTATGAAATTGCATTTGAAGCCACCCAAATATAATAATTTTGTACACTAGTATGGCATACTATGCCTCTGCATTTCTCTAAATAGACCGGCCTCGGTGGCGAGGAGGTTAAGCCATCGGACTACAGGTTGGTAGGTACAGGGTTCGCAGCCCAGTACTGACTCCAACCCAGAGCGAGTTCTTAAGGACTCAATGGCTAGGTGTATGGCCACTATACCCTCTTCTCTCCCACTAACAAAAGGGGCGGAACGTAGCCTAGTGGTAAAGCGCTCGCTTGATGCCCGGTCGGTCTGAGAGAGATCGATCCCCATCAGTGGGCCCATTGGGTTATTTCTCATCACAGCCAGTGCACCACAACTGGTATATCAAAGGCCGTGGTATGTGCTATTCTGCCTGTGGGATGGTGCTACTAATGGAAAAAATGTAGCGGGTTTCCTCTCTATGACTGTGTCAAAATGACCATGTTTGACATCCAATAGCCAATGATTAATAATCAATGTGCTCTAGTGGTGTCATTAAACAAAAACAAAAAACTTTCTCTAAATAGCTTACACACCACACTCTAAATACATTCCAAGAAACTAGGGTCTTTTGGTTTACTCTGTTGTTTTATGGTGGTGGGGGTGAGGTTGAGTTTTTTGTATATTGAATTTAAAACCGTAGTTTATAGGGTTTTTATATGATGCTGCATATTGTAGTTTCATGATGTCTTTTTTATGTTCCAGTAATGGCAGGGAGTTTGAATACTTTGAAGAATTTCCAATCTACATGCTGCACCGATTCCCAGCCCTGACTGGGAAACCCGCGGAAAGTATTATCGTCCTCAATATGCAGTATGGAACTAACTTCTCCGGTCCTGGCAATGACATTTTCCGCCTTGACCGGGCCACTGGAGAACCATCCGATGCCCACAATTCTAACTTTCTTCATCCAGTGCTTTACCACTATGATCAGCTGCCCACAGGTTTGGTTCAAATAATATTCTGCTGTCCTTCAAACTGGTTTTCTGTTTAAACAGATAAAATGTGTAATCCCAGCTTAACAGTGGCATAGCACACATTCACACAAACCTTTTGTTTTTCTTTCATACGTGTAATGCCATAACTGTAAATTATAAATAAGTAACAGAATCCTAATTATAAAATTTATCAATTTTTTTTAATTAATAACAAAATATGCATCATATATTTAGATATCGGTTTTTTTTTTTTTGGTTTTTTTTTTGGTCCCTAAGCTACAAGTTGTCAAGCAGCCAATAGGGATAATTTTGTTTAAATCCTAATGGTATATTTTAGCTAAAGAAAGGTCAGTCATGGAAAATGACCATATAGCAGACAACAGATATTTGAAAATTTGCTTTGACACTGTATGATACATATTAGCCACTGATTAAAGGAACAGTTTGATTAAATATGAGCCTTATAATGCATACCCAGCACACCAATACATAGAAACAGTTTTTAATAAATGTTTTTAGAATATAAAAAAAGAACATGATTATTCCTGCCATTTTGTGTTTTTCTGGCCAACTCTGTCAACTCAGCTTTCTCAGAAGTGATATCTCACACCAGTATTCTGCTAATTTCTCCGTATGTAATGAGTACACATAGGAGGTAATTTAGTTTATTACTCCAGCAGGCACTCATAACGGGGAAAATAAAAATCATAATTTCTCACTGAGAAATTATCATGCATTGGTTTAACGTACACAACTATTGGACGATTTGATGCCAACAAACCAATCACCTTGTAGGTACTAAATATGACGTCATCACGATTTGGCAAAGCACACACAATGACGTCACGTAGTTTAAAGTGTTTGTGTTTATGTCTTTCTGGTTTCAGTGTTAAACTTGTAATAAAATGGTAGTTTAATGCAATTCATTATAAATTAGGTTTTTTACAGAATATGTAGAACTTTGGGTTTTGAAAATTATCTGTGAACCGTGAATAAAATACAAAGTTAAAGCAATACACCCAGCACAGTAAAGTAGTTTACAAGGACGTGTAGCCGATGTAGGCTATATCGAAAATAAAGACTTTTAAAAAAAACCCAAGTAGCTGGGGTAATAAATAGAATTACAAACTCGGTACCAGTTATTATCAAATTTATGTCCCTCGTGAAATAATTTTGACAAGAAAATTATTTCACTCGGGACATAAATTTGATAATAACTGGTAACTCGTTTATTATCCTATGTAAGACACTTCATTTTGATCAGCCTAACTTCAACCACATATCTGTTATAAAGAACATCAATTCAGTAGGTTGGCTCCAATATTTATAATCAACATCAACATCATAGTCACAGTACAGCCATATCCATAGCTTTATCCACAGATTAACTGAAATAAACAAATAATACTGAGAATATATCATAATTACAAATATTGATTTGATCTTATGTGATTCATAGTGATAACATGATTCATTACGTTATTTATAGAGAATCAAAAATAAACAATGCATTTTTATATAATAATAAAACTCTATTATTACAAACTATTAATGTACATATTCTTTATGTGTTATGATACATACCGTTTAATATAAGCATCGACGTTATAATGTTTAATACCAATAATACAAAGTTAACGACAATCATTAAAACATTAGAAAGCATGACGTCATAATATTTGCATGCCGTCAAACGTAAATAAACATCAGTACCATAAACGTGTACATAATTGCACTATGTAAAAATTGGCCTTAACATCTGTGGTGAAAGTGGCCTCGTCTTGTAGAACATGAATCCCCAGTTAATTTAATGTGTTTAACCAAACATATTTCAGTTTGTATTAACAGGATGAAATGGGATTTTGGTGGTGTTCCCTCTGTAAAATCCAAAATGAAAATATGCATAATATATTCAAGCAGAATGAATCAGTATGTACATTATTTGTCTGTGACAATAGAATAATTAAAACTGGATTGTGACCGTATTAGGTTTGGTTGTAACTGAACCCGAGTGTCAGCAGTTGTGAAAATAGTGAATATCAAACAGACGCAATCTTTTCTCAGTGTTTAATTTTTGCATTTTACTCCAGGTTATGTGCCAGCATTGTTGTTTCATTAAAACAGTCTGCTTTGATGACAAAATATAAACATCAATGGACAGTTATTTTGATTATTTTTGTGGCCAATTTTACAGTGGTGATTTATTTGCAAAGGAAAAAGTAAACTTATTTTAGGCTTATTGGGATGGATATATTTACAAACCATTTTGTCATGTCTTACATCAAGCCACAAAAACCAGCAGACTTTTATGCTTGTTCTTCATTTCTAAGAGTATGTCCTGACGTGACACGTTTTTATAACTCGCTCTAGCCAGTGCACCATGACTGGCATATCAAAGGCCGTGGTTTCTGTTATCCTGTCTGTGGAATGGTGCATATAAAAGATCCCTTGCTGCTAATCAAAAAGAGTAGCCCATGAAGTGGCGACAATGTGTTCCCTCTCTAAATATCTGTGTGGTCCGACACCATATAACCGTAAATAAAATGTGTCGAGTGCATCATTAAATAAAACATTTCCTTATTAAATTAAGATACCAATACATTTGTTCCCATTAAGCAATAATGTGCCTTAATTAATTATCACCAGTCTATTAGCATTGACTTAGTATTCCTTTAAACAACGTGCTAAGGTGTCATTAGTCCATTTTGTTACTTTGTTTTATAACTTTGCATATCAAGAAGGCTGAGGTTTAACAAACTTCCCTATTATGCTAATGCTTAGTACCAACAGTTTAATTTTTACACAGTTCTGCAAGGGGTTTTTGGTCCTTTTTTTTTTTTTTCCCGAGATAACGGTGGATTGAGATAAAGAGAGTTACTCTCTGGGGCAAATTATGTCAAGGGACCATTTCTCAACTTCAAGATTTCCTGGGCTGACAGTAACAGAGGTTGAGATGATGGTCGACTGTATTGTTAGCCTTTAAGAAATTTATGAGCAAAAATATAGCACTTGATTTGTTATTTTATAATTTTTTCATAAATGATGAAAACATGGCATGTACCAAAAAACATTTAATTGACCATTTCACTTCTTTTTTTCTTTTTTTTAATATTATTTTATGGGGTTTTTTTCCAGAACAAATGATGAAAACTCGCCGACGTTATGAAATCCTTCCTCGTCCTAAGGCTCTTCACCACGTCGTCGAAGATTTCCTCACCAACTGGGACGCTCCAATCAGCCATATTCTCCCACTGCGCAGGTTCCTGGAGAACGTACTGGGCTTTGATATGCGACTGTTCTTCTCACAGTCATGTTTACAGATGGCGATGACATACAGCACGGTTCCACTGAGTTGTGAGCACCACTTCCTCAACGGCCAGGGCCTCACAGCTACGGAGCACTTTCTAGACACAATGCATTCAAATGCATTTTAAATTCAATCTAAGTTAAAGGGACATTCCTGAGTTTGCTGCATTGTAAGATGTTTCTGACTAATAAAATATTTCTACGATTAAACTTACATATTAAATATATGTACTTGTTTAGAATATCAGTGTCTGTAGATTCAACGTATTTCTGATATTTGTAAGAAGCCAAAACTGGATTTTGTCTTCAAATCATTTCGTACGTACGGAAATAACCCATTTAGGAAATAAAATGAAATTTAACCTAGTACAAATATAAGAACGATCAGAAACACGTTTAATATACAGCCACTAATATTTTATGCAGAAAAATGTATTTGATATGTAATTACAATCACTAAAAAAGACTGTTCGTCGATAACATCTTAAAAATGGCAGCAAACTCAGGAATGTCCCTTTAAATATATGATAAATACTTTAAAATTAAATATGTTGTCAAACAACAAGACTGTCTCATGTAGCCACATTAATTGAAATGTTAAAAAACTGAAAAAAATGGTACAGATTTCACAAATGAGGACAAGTTATTAATAAAAATGTTGTCGCATATATTCCCAATATACAGTGAAACCCCTCAAACCGGGCAGCCATGGGACTAAGGAAAAAGTCCGGTTTAGAGGGGTATCCGGTTTACAGAGGTTTCAGTATTGAGGTAAACCGTTTGTTGGTTCTCTACTGATATAGTAACTAATAAAACTGCCAAGAAAAACAGATACACTTTCGAACTTTCAAATTATTTTAAGTTTATCATCAAGCGATAATTCAACATGGCAGCATTTCGCTGGACGTCCCGACATGTCCAAAGTAAGTACTAAAATGAAACACTGTTGGTAAACTTTCCACCAAACCAAGCCATTCAATTTTACTCTTGGTTACTCTTTATTTTGCTAAATAAACTTTAAGCTGCAAAGATAAAAAAAACAAAAACAACAACAACAAAAAAGTGTTCAAACAATTGGAAAAATTAATTAAATTCCTAGTTGCTTTGCCGTTCATTGCGGTAATCGTGAGAGCATTACTTTCTCGCCTACATGGCTATGAAAAGGAGCTCAATCAAATTTGTAAGTTAATCTAACTTTGTAACAATTGAGCTCAGAATAAAGGGAGTACATGTGTTTCCTCCAGTTATTTAAACATCACAGCTGTTAATTAATCCCTTAATTGGTATTTGTCAACTGCACAATGGTAACACAGTAATTAGTATAAGTAATGCGGTTTTCTGAGATAAAATTTGCATTAAAGGAACACAATGGGACCGGATAATTTCCTCCGGTGCAGTTTAGAGGGGTTTCCGGTTTAGAGGGGTAAATTTTAGTGTTAAAAGATACGCAAATCACGGGACCGTGTCAAACATCTGGTTTTGAGGGAATTCCTGTTTACTGAGGGTCCGGTTTTGAGGGGTTTCACTGTATTGGCATTACTTTCTCGCCTCATGTGATATTTCTAAAGATGCTTTGAAAAAAGTAAAAGGTGGTCTCTTAAGACTGGTGGCTGCATTAAAAAGATGGTCATTGGAGTCTGATTAAATGTGTTTATCTTTTGGTTGGCCACTTTAAATGCTTTCCTGAAGGTAAATAAACCTTAAAGTGGCCTTATTAAAGCTTACTAAATATCTTAATATATTTTTTAAAGTAAATTATTTAGAATTATTTTATTTAAATATAATTTGTTACAAGTTTTTTTCTCGAATTAATATCAAAATTAGAGGTACCGGTATTATTTACTGTTGATTTTTTTGTTAGTTTTTTTTCTCAAATTAATATCAAAATTAGAGGTATTATTTACTATTTGTAGGATTTTAGTCAAAATATACTGCTTCACAAACAGAAAAAACACTTGCATTGGGTTTTTTTAAAGTACTTACAGCATTGAGACCATTGTTTAAAAACTCCTTACTTACAAATGGTCAGTACTTTAAACACATTTGCTTACTATATTTTATGGGGGAAAGAAATAAGATTATTGCTAAGTTAGGTGCTGTCGAGCAAATCTGGTTATAGCAAATATTTAAGGTCTGTTTTCACTTGAGCATTTACTTTGTTGTTACCATGAAATGACCAGCAAACATGCATTGTTGATCACTGAGGTCAGCAGTTTCCATCTTGGCAGTCATGATAACCTGAGCCGAAATACAGGAATCCCATTGGCTGATCGGATAAGTATGTCACTTGGAATGCTTTTTTAGCATTCGAGGCATTTTATGCCAGTGTGGCAGGCTGGTTTTCTAGCAGCATACTATAGTAGAAACCTTATTACTGACTCCATTAAAGCAAACAAAACATTTTGCTGATGTGTTTTATACGGCATGAGATCTTTTGGTTCCTACTTGAAAACAACTACTGCTTGTTGTGTTCTGTCTCATATTAATATGTTAAAATTGTTAAAATGATTTTTGTGTAATTGTCATGTTATTTTGTTGATTAAACTTAATATTGTGATAAACAGTATCGTACCTGTAGAATATCATTAGTTTTTATTGTGCAGTTATTGAGATTTAGATAACAATGCTTTTTCATTTATTAATTCCTCTTCAATGATGTTTGTGGAACGTATTACTAAAAAGGAAGAAAAAGTTATATAAAAAAAAAAACAGTTTTGTTAACCCTGAAGATTTATAAAATATCTATTCATGTAATTTGTCTCTCCTAATAAAGCCAGTATTGTCTATCTGTTAGTTTGTCACAAACTTTGTCTGCACTTATTGTTTTTTCTTATTTCATTGGCCAGTTCAGTGATTAATTTATGATTACAATTTATTTGCTAAGTTTTCTGTTAAGTGGGTATTATCTTGCACCAAAACTATGAATTATGTGTAATTACACTTTGGGTAAGTCTTCCTTTTTTCTCATTGCCAAATAATTTATAGAAATTATATGTCAATATGACACTAGTTATTTATAAATGGCATTGACAGCCATTGTAAGTTGTTATTAGCAGAAAGATACAAGTTCATTAAAAGTTGTGTTTCTAGGTTTAAACTTAAAGAAAAGGTATTCTCAATATGATTTCAATCTGTTGATGGAGTACACATTTACGAGTTGGTGACATCACCAATCCTACAAAGTTGCCCCACTTCCTCCATTGGGAATTTCTCAGTTACCATAGTTACTACTATAATTATGGTTGGCTTAATTCTATTGTGTATGAAAAAATTGAATGTATACCATTATTCTATTCCTGTATGTCCTTGAAGTCAAAATTTACAACATTATATTTATATGAACTGTCAGATGATTAGACACTGTTAAACTTTCCCCTTTAAAAAAAAAAGACATTGCATGTCCCTTTAAAACAAAATTATTACTAGTTATTAGAGAGTTTCGCAACCACACTGTGACTTATGGCACCACTTTGAGTGTTGTTGGTGATGTCACAGCAATTTGCTTCCCGCTCTTTACGATTAAAAGGCCTGCTACATGTAATACATTTCGTGGCTAATATATAATTAAAAAATAACAAATAAATAACACTTCTGAGAATGCAGCCATCTTTAAATTGCTAACTGTGCCAATCTGCAAAACTAGCTAAATAATAAGTACTGTTACCAAATCATATTGGGCTGTTTTTCTTAAACGATGGTGTTTTAAGTATTGTAAATGTGTGTAGTTATAAGAGTATAAGACATAAACAGGTTTTGTAAATTGAGCCCATCATGATTAGCTATTGGTATCTAACAATAATGGTGGTGTGGTTGTGAAAGCCTCTCTAGTATTGAATCATTAACATACTGTTATTATTGTCTGTTAAATATTTACTCTTTTTATACTTTTATTTATATATTTACTTGTTATAAGTCAAGTCAAATAAAGGTTATGGTTTTGTGATACTTCAGTTTTGAAAAGTTGATTACTGAAATTTAATTGTTCCGTTAATTTTATATATATATATATATACACATGTGCTGTGCATTAGTTATATTGGCAAAAGCAGATGTACATGTAACACTAAAATTGGCATTTGCAAAGTATTTATTGATAGTGATTACTTACTTATATTTTAGTGTCAAGTATTAATAATGTATTTTTGAAAAGTTTATTTATAACATATAGTTGAAAAATTTAATCAAACTGTATTTTGTTTGAAATGGTTTTAGTTGCTTTGGTAATAGGTATCATATGGCCTTGTGAAATGCTCACGGAAAATATAAAAAACACACAAATGCATGCCTATTTACATGTACATAACATAATATACACATTGGTGAAGGAAATAATGAATTTTCTTTTTCTAGAGGTATCTGGTAAATATTTCACCATGCAATTTAAGTTTTATGTATGATAGAATTAGTGTACTCTGATGGCTTTACAATAGGTTTTTTTTGTTTAAACCCACATCCTCACTGCATAATAGATATTTATTTGTTTTGTGTCAGTTAATGGTCTCTGGTTTAATGTAGCTCATGAAATATTACTTCATTTTGTTGGAAGTACAAAATCAAAATTGTTATATGTTGATAAATTTAACACTACATGTACATGTGTTTATGATGTTATGCCAGTTTGAAAGAATTTTCTTTAGAAATATTAAAAAGCATGTGTACTGTAAAATGTATTTTATTGCAGTTTTGTGTACATTTTTTATATATAAGTATACATCTCGGAACATTTATATGATTATTCAAATACTTACATTTGTTTGTTTTTTAAAGTACCTAGGTATTGGTGTAGAAAATAGTATTAATAAAAACACTATTTCACAGTAACGTATAATGTGGATACTGTTCCACAAATCAGGCAGCTAGTACATGGTGAAATCCTATGGCCTTCTAAATATGGGGAATATGGAAGGGGAAGAAATTATGTTGTAATACCCACTATTCACAGAATAATGTAGAATAAGTTGTCACAAATTTGTAAACTATTTTACTGTGATGCCTACCGTGCAGATTGCTATAAATTTGTAATGAACCCACCAGAACACCAGTAGCCTGAACAGGAAATTGAGTCTATTACCGGTATGTATATAGAAGATAATAAACAAGTTACCAGTTATCAAAAAAAAACTCTTTTGTTTTGGTTACCCATACATGTACCTAAGACTAGGCCTACATTTATATAGAAACTTTACACACTATTCTGAGTAATGCTATCTATAACGTTGTAAATAGCTTATTCACGACTGTATATAATTTTCAAAAATCAAAGTTCTGTTTATCTGTTCAAACAATTTCCAATGGATTGCATTAAAATAACATTTTATTACAAATTTAACAACAAAAAATGAGAGGGGTAAATGTAATCTTTATAAACAAATCGTCCAATAATATTGTACATTACACCATTACCTGATAATTTCTCAGCGAGATATTATGATTTTTGTTTTTCAGGTTAGGAGTGCCCACTGGGGTAATAAATTGTATGTAATTACCATTAAGCATAACAAATTCCAAAATATAAAATCAAAATACTGCAAAAGGATTTACTTTTAGAGTGCAGTAAATAAGGGTGATTTGAAAAATGTTGGGTGACTCTTGTTTTTGAAATTTGTACATATGTTTTGCATAAAATGCATTTGGTGTTGCTGCAAACAACAGAATAACCAGAAACATATTGAAATTGCCAAAATAATTTCTGCAAGAATTTGTAAGTAACACATGTATGTGAATTTCATGGTAAAACCGTAAGCTGCAATAGCTAAATGCATTTTAAACTGCCTAATAACTAGAGTCTGTAATTTTTACCAATTTGATTCAATACGAAGACCCACAACCACTTTATTTTTGGAAAGAGTCCTATAAAACAAAAAGTCTGTTAAAAAATAAACAATACTGAGTTGCTTGCTGTAATAAAATTTCAGAATTGTCATATACTGATCTATTATATAGCTCATATTTTTAAAATGTTAATCATTCATGACATAAATGGTAATTAATATCTATATAGTCAAGGATAGCAACTGAATATAATACATGTAACATGTGGTTTTAAACTTGAGGACAAATGATCTGATTCATATATATATATATATATTTTTTTTTTTCAATATTTGTTTGAATATCATCCAAGCTCTATAAATGGTTATTGTTTGCTAAGTGGTTAAATCCATACCCTGTGCCATGGGTGTTGGAGATTGCATAACAGTTGTTCAGATAATTATACTTGTGCATACAAATTACATTTCAGTTTATTTTTGAAAGAATAATCTCCCATGGATAGCTTCTTCATACTGAACTAATAGTTGAATGTTACTACGTTGTTGAGTTCAGAACAAATATGCAATATGCTTGTAGCTTGTATTTCAAAATTATTTCGGAGGTGGTGGAAGATTGAGTTACTAAAAATCAAAGAAATCACTGTCTGCGAGTGAATAAATATTTTTGTAAAACATATTCTGTTTGTTTTGTTGTCTTGGATGTTCATTGTGATAATTTTTTTCTATTAAAATTTACATGTACCAGTGTAATATATTGATCCAAGTTACCAGGTAAATCATTGGCTGAAAATCAGAATTGAATATCCATAAAAACAAGTTTCTTACACACCCGTTGGTGAGAACACCATGCATTATTTTTTGATAACACATGGGTTGTTAACACATGTACATGTGTTAATAATTTCAAGACATAAGACTGGCTGCTCCTAGGTGGAAATCGGTTACACTGTGATGTATAGTTGACCTGACAATCATTTGTCTGCGATGCTCAAGTTAACTACAAGTGCAAAGGCTGTAAATAACTTTTAGTCGAAAAAGATGTTAAAATTTGCTTAAAACATGATTTTTGATATGTAAGAAATAGAGTTAATACATTTGTGTCCATTAGATACCATGCATCTCACAACTCGTTTAAAAACATATCAAAACTTATTTTCACTTGTTAGATAGATTTTAAAACAACTTGTGAGATATATAGTATCTAACGGCACTCATGTATTATTCTCTATTAATCAGTTTGGTATAAATGTACTTGTCAGTGCTTCCAAGCAGGTTTCAAAATGTTCACTAACAAATGGTTATTTTTAAACCTAGCTTTTTGTTTTGTACTCTGCATATGAGCCAATTTTTACCTCTGTGATCAAAACTCAAACACACTGTACAGAGATCTAGTAACACCATTGCAAACCTGCATTGATCCAACAAGAAGAGTCACAGATCTAACGTAGAAGCATCTCTGTAGACTGGAACAAATTAACACTGACAACATGCTTTTCTAAACAGACATAAACTTTTGAAGAGACCCTGGTGAACGTGTTCTGTATTTGTCATTCTCATGGAAGCATCCCCGCCCCTGTACCATGATTAGAAATGGCACTCTCAGGGGTCAGTTGTAAAAAGGGAACATTTAACATGCCTGTCGGCACATTGTTCAATTAGTAGATGCTGAGGGTTTATACTGATAATTTTACCACTGTAGATAATTATTTTCTACTCTGCAGCATTGGCATTCTTTGTAAATTAATTTATATATGAACTTTTACCCCAGACAGGATGGCACATGCCACTACATGTATCATTGATATACCAGTATTTGTTATGGAGTATTGGCATTGTAAGTTGCTTACCATCAAGCAGAGTATAAAGCTGATAAAACAAATGTTCCTCTCCATCACAAGATTCCTGGACTAGTCTGTTAAAGATCCACATTATTCTGCCATGTGCAGAAATGACATTGACTGAAAATCACAGTGTGTGTGTAAAGGAAATTGGACAATTGCAGATATTGACAGCTGTGAAAAATATGTTTGGTGTTTTTAGCCAGGTGTTGAAGGGATATTCAGGCAAGGATTTTGGACTGATATGCATATTCAATATTTAATGCACATTATTGCTTATGTCAACAAGTAAATACATATATATTGGTATATTTAATTAATAAAACAGTAAAAATGTGATGGTTATTATATGTAACGGGTGCAGCCATATTGCTCCAAGTAGTTACTTAATACTTGACATGTCATCTGTGGTCTGAGGAAACTTAACATACCGGTTTGTTGATTTTTGCAGAATGATGAAACAGACATGTGTCACAATGTTCTATTATAATATCTTTGCCAGTAAGCCAGAAATTAGTATGTATACATTATTTTTTTTTTATACAAAATAAATCACAGTTAATACACTTGACTGCAAAATAAACCACAATTGTCAAACTGGTTATAATACAAAATGAAATGAATTGTTCAACAATGGATCATCTTTTGTTCATGAAGGGGCAGTGTAGTTCAAAAACATACATACTGAAATTATAAAATGGCAGTTTAATTAAGTTAATTGGTCTATTCTTTCAGTTGCCTTCACCCGTGATTTCTATTTGGTAGATTAAATTGCCAAACATTGCAATTGTCTGGTAGCAATGCCGCTGCCTAGACATAAAAAGAAAATGTACAGTATTATTAACATCACAGATATTGTGAAGCATTTTGTTTTTACCAATCTCATAACGTCCTAATATTAGTCTTTGTTTCATTGTATGAAAAAAAATTAAAATGTAGGCACTAATATGTTATTATTTAGCAGGTAATAGATCCTGACCCATGTGATATTGCTCAAGGAAATTAAAATATTCTCTAACAAATAACCTGTAACTCATAAAATGGTAATAGACATTATCAACTGACAGAGTTAAGTATGTTAAATAATTCTGTAATCCAGTCATGTACGTAGTTCAAAAGAAAAGGAAATTATCACTATATGACATTCGATCGGCAATCGTAATTTTTGCATGAATGTACTACAATGCATTTTTTCCTTCGGTTTTTATAAAGGAAAAATATTAAACAACATTTGTTTTTGTTAATGCACATTCTTTATTCAATTAACTGGGCATGTATATTGTTCAAAATGAAGTGCCTTAACCTTAATTTACCGTGCCTGTGTACTCTGTGCATACTTCCTCTTCGTCGTACACGCAGACAGGGACCCCAGTGACTCAAACAAAAGCTACTGTATTCCATAGGTTCTCCAAGGGGCCAAAGAGTGTCTCCTTCAGAGGCGGAGTCGACCAAAAAGACACAAGATGGCTGCCCTCAGAAGGAATAATGATGTGGGTTTTTTTTTAATTATTAATTCTAAAATTATATGTTTTTCATTTGTTAAACTACAATGTATTGGTATGTATGTGTGCTCCGGGTATGCATACTTTCAACATAGCTCATGTTCAACCTAATAATCCCTTCAATTAAACTAAACAATTTTTGTTACCATAAATCCTTAACTAGAAGCCTAGCCTATTTTGTTTGAGATGGTCCGAGACCCCGAGGCAGGTTTCTACTTTTTATTGCAAGATGTTCTAACGTCTTTGTACTTGTTTTTAAAGAACAACAAAGTCAGTTGCCTATAATGTTTTTCTCACAATGTCATTAAGCTTAAGGGTGGGATTTTGCATCACAACTGGTCAAAGGCTTTCTGTCTGTGAGAAAGTGCATATAAAACAAATGTTCCTCTCCATCAGAAGATTCCTGGACTATTAAAGATCCACATTAGTCTGCCATGTGCCACAACAACATGGACTGAAAATCAGTGTGTGTGTGTCTGCATGTGTGTGTGTGTGTGTGTAAAGGAAATTGGACAGTTGCATATATTGACAGCTATGAAAATATATCCGAGTTTTTTAGCCAGGTGTTAAAGGGATATTCAGGTAAGGATTTTGGACTGGTATGCATATTCAGTGATATTTAATGCACATTATTGCTTACTGTCAACAAGTCAGTTGCCTATGTTTTTCTCACAATGTCATCAAGCTTAAGGGTGGGATTTAGCTCGGTCAGTTGAGGGCTCTCGGAGGTGCTTACGTTGCAGGATAGAACCACCTCAGTGGATCCATTCAACTAATTGTTTTTTTCTCTCATTCCAACCAGTGCATCACAATTGGTCAAAGGTTTTTCTGTATGTGGGAAAGTGCATATAAAAATCCCTTGCTGCTAATGGAAAAATGTGGGTTTCCTCTCAAAGACCATGAGTCAGAATTACCAAATGTTTGATATCCAATAGCTGATGATTAATTAATGTGCAGTGAGCTCTGTGGTTTAGTGGATAAGCTGCTGGCCAATCGAGCTAATGACGGTAGTTCAAATCCCGTTAAAGCTGGCTCACACTTCCATTCATCTTTCTCATCTGTCACCCTTTGCATATCATTATCATTATCTTAATATAAAAAAAAACCTTTCCAATTTCTCCCACAATTTCAATCTGTTTCGACCCTCTGTCTTCTGAACTGTCCACACCTACCTGCCTCAATTTTCTCCACGTGTGCAATCTCTGTATTGCACCCACCTAGCATCCTCGTCCTCTACTGCTAATAAAACTGGTCTGACCCACGGAACTAACGACCGCCGGTAGTAGGGGTGTATAGTAGGTGGTTACTAGTAGGGCCTCCATGAGTCCAAAATATTGGACTCTAGTACTCGAGGGTCAAACTCGACCTGGACTCGAGTACCCGACACTTATACTAGATGATAATTAATGAGACTAAGGAATGAAGTAAAATAACACTATCCATAATAATTCCAGTGTTGAACATGGATGTTAAACCATGCCATTGTATTGCATTCCACACATTCAAATTTTGTTTTCCCGACATGTCTCATACTCCCGAGTCATAGCCCTATAATATAGGCTAAATGGCGGCAACCATATGGCAACATGACGTAAAATAAATATAATTAAATGAGGGTGACCTTCCTTGCACAGGTACTAGAGTCCTGTAAACAGACTTGAGTCTTGCTAGACTCGGCCTATGCCCGAATACTCGAGTACTCGTGGTGACCCTAGTTACAAGTGCCTTTTAACAATGCCAGAAGTAACTACTGAACACTCCCCAAAGAGGTCAGACTGAGCCCACAGCTAAAATTTGATGGTGAATGGCATGTGTGTGACAAGAGACTAGCACCTGTTGCGGTTGGAAAAGAAAGAATTTTTTTATTTAACGACACACTCAACACATTTTATTTACGGTTATATGGCGTCAGACATATGGTTAAGGACCAGACAGATTTTGAGAGGAAACCCGCTGTCGCCACTATATGGGCTACTCTTCCAATTAGCAGCAAGGGATCTTTTATTTGCACTTCCCACAGGCAGGATAGCACAAACCATGGCCTTTGTTGAACCAGTTATGGATCACTGGTCGGTGCAAGTGGTTTACACCTACCCATTGAGCCTTGCGGAGCACTCACTCAGGGTTTGGAGTCGGTATCTGGATTAAAAATCCCATGCCTCGACTGGGATTCGAACCCAGTACCTACCAGCCTGTAGACCGATGGCCTGCCACGACGCCACCGAGGCCGGTCCTGTTGTGGTTGGAGACACAAAGACTGAAATGTGGAGGTGGACAGCAAAAGAAGTTGAATGATAGGAGTTACCAGATCAGGAAGAAATCGAACAAAATTCAAAGGAGAGAAAGGAAAGGAAAGAAAAGAAAGAAATGTTTTATTTAACGACGCACTCAACACATGGATCACTGGTCAGTGCAAGTGGTTTACACCTACCCTGTCGGTATCTGGATTAAAAATCCCATGCCTCGACTGGGATCCAAACCCAGTACCTACCTGCCTGTAGACCGATGGCCTAACCATGACGCCACCGAGGCCGGTCAGAAAGGAAAGGGGGCAGTGGGATAAAATAATAATAATAAATTAATCAATGTGCTCTAGTGGTGTCGTTAAACAAAACAAACTCTTAAAGCTTTATACGTCAGGCAAAGAACACGCCTGTATGAAAGGGATACGTCTATTCAAGGCAGGCCTCTATTTGTTTCGCGACGCTCTGAGACCCAGCCTCTATTCAAGAATGTACGGTAAATATTATTGCAGGGGCGTATAACTCTATTGTATATTAACGTGCGCATGATCACAACAAAAATGGATCCAGTTTTAAAAACTTTGTAAACATTCAAGTTGTTGACCGCTGTAGCAGGTAATATTTGAGATAATATTTTGGTATCATGAAATTAAGTTATGTAACATTACGATATATTATTTAATGCACAATAGGCTGCATTTTGTTGATACTGCCGTATGATTAGCAATGTTAAATATCGTCTGCTTACAGTCGATAAAACATAAGAAATAACTTTATCAGTTTATGTGATGGTATATTATTTATAATACTGTCTTAGGTAATCTTAAACTTTTGATTTAACTAGTGACAGTAGTGTAGGTTGTACATATTTCACTTTATTTAATAATGGAAGGTACATGTATAACAATAAAAATAGCTCACTAAAATGGCAAAAGCATTCCCTCCTGACAAATAGCATGTTTAGACCTGTATGGTTTTTAAAAACAATTCTTTTCATATCAGTATGTTTGAAATAGAATAATTAAATTACATCAAAACAAGCTAATAACAATCACATTATATGCATCATTTTGAGCTGTTCTTGTAGATATCTTTATTTAAATTGTTTAATGAGCTAAATTGGATCTGTCACAAAACTGGAGTTATGGCCCTTTTATCAAAATGTAAAGCTCATCAATACAATACACCAGTGACTGCCTTTTGATGGGCGCGATCGCGCTCAAACCCGTATAGCGCCCACAAATCATATCTCAGCACACAAAAACGCTCCCCTTAACAAATTTGCAAGGTGAAATTTTTATACTGTTAACTTACATAATTTTTGAGAAATTGAAACTGAAACCAAAAGCTTTCTTTCAGAAAAAGAAAACAGTGGTGTCTTCCTTAATATAACATGTATCAACTGTTCTCATTGAATGTATGTAAGGGGAAGTCGTACTGTTTATCAAAATATTCCAATCATTCGGAAAACTTCGGCCTATTTCTATTCGTAATATCAGCTGAGGTGTTCCAAATTATCACAAATTTGCAGAATGGGCGGGTGAGGTGTGTTGCTTTTGTAGCATTCTCGCAAATTAATTGTAACCATTGTCAAAATAAAACGATATTGCTATATTTATTTACTTGTTTACTTACTATAACTCCCTGTTATATTTAATTATCAGTTTTATGGAGGTGCAGAAAGTACTTGCCCACTCGCCAAATGAGAATACAAATTCTGACGGACGAGTTAAAAAATGCAACTACCAGTTCGACGGGCAATCTACCTTTGTCTGATTGTTTGTATTATAATTTTATTTATTTATTTATTTATTTGTTTCGCATTGAATCTGTGTCTCTGCATCAGCCATGCAATAATTCCAAACCATTCAAACAAACGGTTCAGAAGGATGTCATACATGCACCACCTTGCCAACAGACGACTTCAACTACGCAAGCGCGACATTCCGGAAACAGGTCATAGTGAAACCGGAATCATACCAAAATGGCCCCAAACAAAAATGGAACCAAACTGGACAAAATTGAACCTAGCGTTGGCTAAAATGGCACCACAATCTATGGCTTAATGACTAAAACGGAACCCAAAACAATGTATGGCTAAAATGGTATCATTACACGATAAGCTTCAGTAAAACAGCTATATTAATCATTTTTTATTTTGTTTTATTTTTATGTCTATATAGTGGAGATAGAAGTATTAGCAGTTAGCTAGAAGTCAGTGAAATGCAATCGAATGAAATGCTGTTACAGCTTAAAAAAACAACAACCAAAAAACACCCAATCATTGTCGCCATTAAATTGAGATGCCATTATAGCCAAATCGTTTTCGTTTTCGCCAACAAAAATGGTTCCATTTTGATAGTGATTCCAGTTTAGCCTAATTCACAGGAAATGGGGCCTGTCAAAGGTCAATAGTTCCTAAAAATGATTTGTTTACATTGAAAGTATGTTAGCGATATGTAAATTTTGTAAATCTATATGAATGAAATGTGAATGATGTAGTCTTGATCAGAATATTTCAACATGTATTGATTTGTCAATCAAGGTTTGGGGTTTGATTTCGTTCTTTTGCCACGTGATGTTGATAACTTACCAAGTGTCCTTAATGTTTTTGTCATTAAATATATAAATATATATTAAAATATTGCTAAACAAAAGTATATTTTCTAGGCTGGCGGACTAGTAGAAATTCTGGTGGGCTAGTACATTTTAGTTCTAGTCCAGCGGGCTAGTCAAATATTTTCCATTTCTGCACCCCTGAAAAGTTTTACTTCCAAAATGTTTGCGCGTTGTCAGGGGGCGGAAATTAGCATTGCCGAATTTGTCACGTATACTTACGCCTGACATCAGTGAAAACTTCAAAAGAACAGTGATTAATAATTAACTGTTTGACAGTGGTGGCTATATAGTGATAATTATAAAGTTAATCAATTTTTTAAAAGGTCATATAGATTGTACATCCGTCCAAAAACTGATTCTCTCCCCCCCCCCCCCCCCCCAAGATGCAGCCAAAATGGCTATATATTAAATGTGTTACTAATGTCCAAATGTTTGTACCTGATCAAAATTAATTTTATTTCTTAATGCACAGTATATATATTGTACATATGAATTTATTGAGAGGCAAAATCCCTCAGGGCAGACAAAAACTGATTGGAAATACAGACACTGATACTATTTCTAGTAATATTCCAAAAAAGAAACTATATTTATATGTAATGACAGCAAACTTTGGGCAGTTTGTTTAAAAGGGTGTAACAAGCATTTTTACTGCAGTCGGTATGACTGAGATATAATGTAACATCAGTTAAGAACTATAAGATGCTTAAAGCCTATCTCAGGTCAACTTTGCATTTACACAGATCGATCAGACCCTGACAGTCAGAATCACAAGAAAATTAACGTAGTCAGGTCACCAATAGGGGAAATTACATGAGAATCATATGATGTGTAAAAATGGCACACAGAAAATCAGAAAATCACAAGCACACTCGGGTCACCTGTAACAAATATGATCATTAAGTTTAGTTGCTGAATAAAAACTAAAAATAGCATGTTTAATTCTATTTTTACATGTATATTAAGTTATTAATTTTTAATATATTCTCTTCCAGGGTCTTAGCTATTATACATCAGGGGAGGGGAGTTATCATCCATATCCCTGCATCTTTTCTCTGTTTCCTTAATTTTCCCTTTCTTTCTCTTTCAATAATATTTATTTCTATTCATATTTAAATTGCAAAAATATATTAGTCATGAATATGTATTATGGAGAAGGCCTAGTAAGTTGTATAGCATGCGCCTAATGCATTATCTTTTTAAAAAGCAATAAAATATGTTTAAATCAATCCACATCCCTATATTTGAAGAAAAACAAACCCATAAAAAATCAAAACAGTTAACAAAAGATGACCAGTGTTCGAGATTAACGGTATCCCGATATCCCGGGAATACCAGAATTTAATTTTGGATACCAGACTTCAAGAACCCAGTATCTGACTGGGATACCATATAATACTAAATTCTCAGGTGGGATACCAGATTTTAAAATGTTAGTATCCAACTGGGATACTGGCCAAAAAATTTAATCTCGAACACTGATGATCATGACCAAAAATTTCATTACCATCTACCCTACCCAAACCCTCATAGAATCAAGCTAGATGCAACCATTCATTTAATGATCATTACCTTTTTCTTAAGAGAAGTATAATAATCATATAAATATATATTTTAAAATATTAACTTCTTAAAGAAAATATTTTTAATCATTATTTACAACTGTCATACAGTATATTTATCTGTTCATTTTGTTTTTAACATATTTTCTCTATATAAATAATAGCTACTGGATGTCAATTGGATAAAATAATTTTTTTAGTTTGGAATGCATGAACATCGTCGTGTGCATGCTCCGGTCAACTGCGATCTGTGTCTGATGGTTGGGAGCCTGTTTTGTCGCATTGCAGAAGTTCAAAATGTTGAACTCATTGTGACGGATGATTTTGTTTATTGCCACCTAACATGGATCATAGCAACACCATCGCAAGAGCACTTGGGTCACACAGGATTGGCAACGCAATCTTGACACAATCGCAGTCTGATGTAGAGAAGTCAGTCAGCAACTGATCATCTGTGTAATCTCAAGGTCGACCAGGCCTGGTGCTTATAAAACTTTTAGAGTCTAGACTCAAGACTAATAAGAGTCTCTAGGGGTTGCGATGTAGCTCAGTGGTGCAGTGCTCGCTTGATCGCAGTCGATCTAGGATCGATTCCCATCAGTGGGCCCATTGGGCTATTTCTAGTTCCAGCCAGTGCTCCACAACTGGTGTAACAAAGGCTGTGGTATGTACTATCCTGTCTGTGGGATGATGCATATAAAAGACCCCTTGCTGCTATTTGAAAAGAGTAGTGGCGACACCAGGTTTCCTTTCTCAGTATCTGTGTGATCCTTAACCATATGTCCGATGCCATATAACCGTAAATAAAATGTGTTGAGTGCGTCGTTAAATAAAACATTCCCTTCCTTCCTAATAAAGTCTGAGACATAATGTCATGACAACGTCATACAAATTGCATGTGTGTAATGTCATTTGAGATTGAGTCAGGGTCCCATTCCACGAAAGAATTGTAGCTACGGTTAATTGTAGTGACTTACGGTGAGTTTTACAACTGGCACCGTAAACTTTACAGCCGTTCCACAAAGCAACCGTACGGTAGTCATAAGTATCCATTTAATGATTAAAAGCTTCTTTGCGAAGAAGTACGAATTAGTTAAATAATAAATTGGTTACTGACTTTTCGGAACATCTTGGATATATTCATTGGTATTGGACATCCATGAAGTAACTTTGTCAGTTTATTTGCCAAGTGGTAATTGTTGAATGCATAATACAGAGTTATCTCCCGTATTTCCTGTGAAGATCATATGGCCTAGGTATTTGGTAAATATATTAGATCTATTTTTACAAAAAACGTGAGTATCCTTCTTAGAAAATGATCAAATCATCATCTTACTGCCATTTAACATCTACGTTAGTGGCTTACAACTGCCTCATACCTACTGTACATTTTCACAGTAATTTACGATAATAGTAAGGTACGCTTCGTTGTAGAACGTGCTGGCAATTGTATTTTTAAAAAATGAAGGTTGCGATGGTAGGTATTTACAGCGATAGTAGTGCTAAGATCTCTTCATGGAATGGGGCCCTGGGCTCTAAAAGTTTTATAAGCTAGGCTTAACTTGAATTAACAATTAAAATTTATAAATTAATAACTCAGAGTGATAATGTTAAACTTGAATTTATATTAATATATGGCAGATTATTTTTAGGTTTATTGTTAGTATTCAGTTTTATGTAACACTATGTTAATGGTGTCAGTTTTGAAGATTAGTATATTCTGTTTATTCGTTAATGTTAACTTTATGTAAGTTACATGTAGTCATGTTTATAACATGACTGTACTTTTTGAGCCATTCTCAGTGTTATAATCTTTGAAGTTGTAATCCATGTCAAATTTGTCATGGTCTTCTTCATTGGTGGTTAAAGCAGCACTACTTTCAGCAGCACAACTCGCTTTGCTATGCACTTTAATTTGTCAAAACCGATTTCAAAAGCAATTTATAAACAAAGGGGAATAACTCTTATTGTCTTATTCTTGCATATGTATAATTATGTTGCATTACAAATTGTGTCAAAAAACAACAACAAACCATTGAACACCTGCAGTCTACAGCCAAATATATTTCTCGGATTGTACTATATATAATAATTTGTACAAGTGTACTCTATATATAACTTGTACAGTTATAAAAATACATGTCAGGTTATTACTTAAACTGTTTTTGTGATCATAATTAACTCCTAGCATGTTATACAGTGTTAGAAGTTATGATCACAAAAAATATTTTAAGTAATAACCTGACATGTATTTTAACAAGTTGTGTAAGTATTAGCATTAGCCTAATTACTAAGTGTTTAATGCACAAATGTGCACAATAAATTTTCAAATAAACAGTGAAAATAAAACTTAGAGTTGTGGTATTTCCTTTTACAATGGAATTCAAGACTAAACAGATTTAATCACAGGGGCATGCTATTACAAAACAAACATAATTTCACCATAACATATGAAACAGTCTTTATCACAGTTTTATATTTTTTGTACAACCTGTCAAGCAAATAATGTGACATTTCGTACATGCTAGCAAATCCTGTATTTCCCCTGGAAATTATACATTTTAATAATTTTTAAAAAGATTATAATAAAGAAATGCTGTTTAAACTTTGTCAAAATACATGAAATGCAGTGGTGAATTTCAAAAGATTTTAAACCCATTACCACCTAGATGGGGCACATGGTTTGTACTGTTTTTATTACTTATCCTCAAATTATTCTATGGCAGAAAGCATTGGTCTTTATAGGTCTCCAAAATTTATATACCATTTAAAAATTTATTTACTGTGACACTAGCAGGTGAGCTGAGCTGAAACTCTATTTACATTCTTATATACCACAAAGGTTGTAATCACCAGTGATTAAATCCGGGAGGTGGGGGGGGGGGTGTAAGTTTGAGGTGGGCGGAATTTGTAATAATTTAATAGGTCAAGGACAGAAAGCCAAAAAGAATAGCTGAAACACATTTTACTCATGTCTGTCCCAAAATAAAATTTGAGTACACGGCCAGAACCGTTTAAGCCGATTTGAGCAATTTAGACAGGCTGCCAAAATAAAGTGTGTCAGACTATTTATGAAAAAAATAAGCATATTATTTTGAACTGCGGCCAAAAAATTTAAAGTCTGACTACTAGTAAGCCCTTACTTAGAGGCAAAGGTTGTGGAAAGTTAGCCATAAGGTGTGCTGATGGACTCCGAACCAGCAAAGTTGTGAATATGGCGTTTCCATTTTGGTTGGTACAGTATGGTGCAGAAATTCAAGTAGTGCTTCCTGAAGAGAGCCTTGACGATCCTGTGAATGGTGTGGCTATCCATTTCCGGTACCAGGATTGCTTGCAGTAGACTCCCTCCTGGTGGTGTGTCACCACAAGCCCCATCTTTCAGGTCCCGGCAGTAGGGTATAGTCTCTTTCTACTACACCGCCCATGATACACTTCTGAAATTGAGGTCGGATCTTCTTGACCTGGATGCTCCATTTTGTTCCGGCATCCGGTTGAGACGGCAGAGGCCTGGCCTTGTCTGGCTGGCAACTTGGTTGAGCGGTAACCTTCTGCTTCGCAACGGCACTTTGTCCAGGCAGTTATGTAAATTAAAAATATGTTTTGCTCAAGTCAGTAAAACATATTTCTTTTTATTCTTAATACTATCCAGAATTAGAAATTCATTGAAATTCAAAATGGCTCTCATTTTAGGATATTTTACATATATTGTCCCAGAAAAAGGAAAGGGCATATTTCAGTGGTGTAATGCCATCCTGTCCCCACCCTTTCCACAATTTGCACCATGCTGTTCCGAGATCAAATAAACCTAGTCCACAATTTTATTGTAATGATTTTATAAAGCACCCTAAAAATGTACATTAATAGTTATTTATTTATGTCATCCCAAAAATAATATTTCTGACGAAAAGAATATAATTAACTGCATTACATTCAATGCGGGACTATATGGAGATAAAAAAAATTAATATTGATAACATCAAACCATTATTATTTTTTCAAAGTTTATGTGCTTTAAATAAGTGATGTCAATATGTTTTATGGTATAGCATACCAATATGATGGTTGTATATGACATATTTAATCACAAGGCTTATTTTTCAATCTTCTGTTATTTGGGGGGTTTTTTATGTATAACTTGGAGATTATTATTTTTCTAAAAAATATTTTGTCTACATAACTTTTTTTATCACCAGCACACATTGATTAATTAATCATTAGCTTTTAGATGTCAAATATTTGGTAATTTTGATAGTCTTCAGAAGAAACCTTTTACATTTTTTTAATAGCAAGGTATCTTTCATATTCATTTTCCTCACAGATAGGAGAGCACAGACCATGATTTTTTATAAACTAGCGGTAGGGCATTGGTTGGGATGGGGGGAAACCCAGTCAGAGAATGGTTCCACTGAGGAGACTCGATCCTTCGACTCAAACACCTGGGATGACCTCAGACACGCACTGAACGAACTGAGCTAAATTCAGACACTGAAGAATGACTATTAATTATGATCCGATTTCAGTCAGTTTGAGGTACGCCCAGCACTCACCGTTACATGTATCTAGCCAAGGCAGCCTTGAACTGATTTTTTATATATACATATCAATCTTGTTTTCCAACCCATTTTTTAAATCTATAGACCACCATTCTTTTTAAGTATATGCTCAGTTTGTTAAAACATGCTCTTCTACATACAATCTATGATTTGTAACAAAATACATAATGATTATTTTTTTTTTTTTTATTTATTATCGCTCCTGTCAGATATTGATGACATTTTACAGTGCTGTTCTTTTGAATGTCTTGAAACATAATTAATAATATATACACTGATAAGCCAGACTACGCACCTTTTGTAAAGGTGATAATTAACCCTTCAGTACGGGACGAGAAGTCATGTCACAGTAATCCCAGATTTAGTTACACATAAAGCCGACATAATCCAACTTCAAGTCCTGTATTAAGACTCTATATCTAGGTATTTTTGTAGATATACCAATGTACATGTCCTATGTATGTGTATCGGTATATTTATTTGGTAACTGTAAAATGTACCTGTGTGTGTGTATGAAGTGATGTATTTTGTAAATATTTATACATGTATCGGGTGATTAAAAAGCCCCACTTACTGTAGTTGAATAGTGCAAAAAGTATGTAAGGCAGAACACTGAAATTGGGCTCAAAACCAGTTTGTTATGTTGTGTGTTGATGGCAAAATTTCATTTTGATAAATGCCTTTAAGTTACTTTTAAAATGGCGCACAATATAAAACGTGATGTTAAAAAATTATATACCAGTGTGACCCAGCACAACATTTACCATACATACTACAAACGATGGTCAATTACCACACCACTTTCTTTTACACAGCCCTACAACTGATACTTCAAAGTCTTGGGTATGTACTGACTTGTGTATGGGAAAGTATATAAAAGATCCGACGCCATATAACCGTAAATAAAATGTGTTGAGTATGTCATTAAATAAAACATTTCCTTCTACCTTTTTTAGTGGTAGCCTGTGTGATGGCAGCAGATTTCCTTCTTTCTCGCATCACCAAGTGTTGAAATAACCATAATATGTTAGACACCAAATAGCCTCACCGAATATCTCAAAATTAATTTTATAGTCAGGACTGTGCACAACAGAGATTTTTGTTTTTTCTAAGTGCAAGAAGGTCATTTTAGTTCAGTACTGTCATTAACAGTTGTCACTATTCAGAAGTATATTTCAAGTTATTATAATATAATTAAACTTTGAATTTTAATGGTTAGCATGTTTGTACGTAATTTAGGCATGATTGTTTTGGGCATGATTGTTTTGGGCACAACATTTATCACCTGAACTTGGATGTAATCTAAAGAACGGATAGTTAGCTTAATATTTTGGGTCCTATTTGAAAGCTTACTGAAATAAAAGATATTCTTTCTTTTCCTTTTTGAAAGGTGGGGTGGGGGGGGGGGGGGGGGGCTATTCCAGAATTTATATGTGAATGGAGGTGCTATTTTGCAATAGATGCTGAAAATTAAATCATCTCACTTTTTGCATTATAGATATTAACAGACATGTCAGGAATAAATGGTTAGGGTGCTTCTTTACTGTCGGACTAGATCTAACCTGGATATCTGGGCCCGTGCTTATAAAACTTAAAGTCTTTAATAAAGTCCAGACTTTAATGTAATGCTATTTGAATGGTGTTGCCATGACGTTAAAGTCTGGACTTTATTAAAGTCTAGACTTTAAGATTTACAAGCACGGGGCATGGTCCATATAGCAGAGATGTTTGTTGTCCATGAATGCATGCTTGAACTTAACTTAGATGTATATGCATGTCCAAAAATAAATTATAATTAATCATTATTTGATACACCAAACAAACTTTTAATCTCTTTACAAGGCAAGTTTACCAGTATATAAAATAAGAACAGGTCATCACTTGTAATTGCCTTTGGCATTATCATTATGTTATTCAGATACTGTGTACATTTACAATAAATATATGACTAGGGGTTAGACATTCATGAGGCATAAAATGTATTAATCCTCTTTCTTTGAAAATGTTAATTAAGAGATCTGTCAATAGGTTGGGGGCAGGACGTAACTCAGTAATAAAGTGCTCGCTTGATGAGCAGTCGGTTTGGGCTTGATCCCCATCAGTGGGCCCATTAGGCTATTTCTCATTCCATCCAGTACACTATGACTGGTATATCAAAGGCCGTGGTTTGTGCTATCCTGTCTGGGATGGTGCATATAAAAGATCTCTTGTTACTAATGAAAAAATGTAGCAGGTTTTCTCTCAGACTATATGTCAAAATTACCAAATGTTTGACATCCGATAGGCAATGATTAATACACAATGTGCTCTAGTGATGTCGTTAAACAAAACAAACTTCTTCTCAATAGGTCTAACCATGCATCTACAGACTTCCATGTAGCCAGTGGAGCTTGTACGTAGACTTTTATAATTCACACTTTAAATTAATAGTAATCATAATTATTTACTGAAAATTTTATGTACTCAAATTCATTTATGTTGGCTATAATAAATAACAGAATAATTTAATTAATAGATTCATGTATGGTTACAGACTACCACTGCATGCTGCCAGCTTAACACCAATTACATTGGCTGGTTGGTGTCTTTATTATTGTACAGATTTCATGCCCAGTAATTATGCACAATGGCATTTGTTCATATTGGTAGATCTTATCATAAGGATATCACTTTAGCTGTAAAATTTACTAAGGGCTATTCCAAAAATGTTAACGGGGGGGGGGGGGGGGGAGTAGTAGTGAAGATGCATCAAATGTTTATTTTTAAATTTTCTTGTTGGTTTTTTAACAATGATTTATTACAATGTATTATGGGTATGACAAAATTGTTTTACTTATTCAAGGCAAATAAAAATTAATTTTCTTATTTATTGGTGTTGAATATTTGATAAAAAGTGCATCCTTATACCAGTGGTTATGATTTTTTGAATGTCCCTAAATTGCAATGCCACTGATTTGGAACCTTGACCATAACTCTGATTTGAGCCTGTGTCTGGTGTTGTCTTTTGGCCCCTTGTATCAGTTTCTACGTCTTTTTGAAGATTTGACTTTGACAAGTACCTGTTAATGGAATTTTAATCCTCGTGTCGGGTCTGTCATTTACTTGAAGTATGAACACCCTGGGTGTTGGTTCAAGTGTTCAGCTGACCTAACTTGCTGTTAATCTCTGTTCGGTATTTGTGTTATAATGTTACTGCCCTGATCTGACAAAAGAAGTCACATTTTCCTTCAAACATGCTTTTTGGTTTTTTGGGGGGGGAGGGTGTGTGCATAGTTTAAGCTGGAGCACCAAAATTAGTAGCAGTTTGGTAAATTTAGTCATAAGACTTGTATCCAAATTAAATTTTTAACTAGCCAAACAAAATATAAAAATTTAAGGTTCATGAAATAATGTTAATGAGCTTTTTAGTGATTTAACAGTAAAGTACTGTATATTCACCAAATTCAATGTTAATGAGCTTTTTAGTGATTTAACAGTGAAGTACTGTATATTCACCAAATTCAATGTTAATGAGCTTTTTAGTGATTTAACAGTGAAGTACTGTATATTCACCAAATTCAATGTTAATTCATATCACGTGGTTTGGTAAATAACAGTTTGATTGGGGAGGCGTGGGTGACAACTTGTTTGGTTTGTTTTTGTTTTGCTTGGGGAAGGGTTGATTGTTTGTTGCTGTTTGTTTTGTTTTTTTGTTTTTTTAATGGATGTTTTCTTTTGTTATTATGCTTCAATGTGTAAAATGTACACATGAAATAAAACTATCCTATTTTACTACTTTGTAAATAGCTTCCATAGCAGTTTTAAAATTCATGTTGAGAAAGAAGTAACTGCACACATAGAAAAATAAATATTCACATTTTTCCTTAGTATATCTCAGACTGATACAGTTGTATTGTTTGTCGACTTATTAAAATTACACTAGTAAACTACAGGTAGCTGAGAATTATGTGATTGGCCACTAAATTCTCCCAAATAATCCTGAGTGTTTTCCATTGAAACAAATAGCAAACTAGTGGTAGAAGAATGAGTGCTTCATGAGTAGTATATTATTATAAAAGATTGTGGTATGTCCTGTTCAGTCTGAAAATGTTCTTATAAAATATCCATTACCTATAACAGAAAAATGTAGTGGGTTTCCTTTGAAGAATGTACTATCCTGTTTGTGGGATGGTGCATATAAAAGATCCCTTGCTGCTAATCGAAAAGAGTAGCCCATGCAGTGGCGACAGCGGGTTTCCTCTCTCATTATCTGTGTGGTCCTTAACCATATGTCTGATGCCATATAACCGTAAATAAAATGTGTTGAGTGCGTCGTTAAACAAAACATTTCTTTCTTTCTTTCCTTTGAAGACTTTGTCAAAACATTTATGAAATGTTGTAGATCCAGCACTGATTATTAATAATCAGTGGTGTCCTTAAACCAACCAACTAATGTTTGATATACAATGGCTGATGATTACTGTAAACTGGGAAAACCCCCACATGAATATTAATTTCGCAAAATTTATATGCACACATTATTTTCCAGGTTAGAGTATGCTAAGGTGGTGTCTGATTTTCTATTATTAGTAAACCATGAAGGAAAACAAACAAAACACAGACATAATAATAATCATTCAATTTATTGATGTAACAGACATGTTCAAAAATACTAAATACTAGTAAGTACCACTAATTTGTTCCATTTCGCCAGTTCACAATGATTATTGTAAATCATGACCACTAATGTCCCATTTACTAACGTTTGTCCTGAATTGCTAGACATATATGTAATTCAATTATTCCAGCCTTTCTCCACCCTGTAATAAAAACTTCTCGTTTGCACTTCAGTACTCTCATTCCAGAAATGAAACTCAAAATAATGCAATAATAATAGGTTACTGAATTAGCTTACTTAAGTTGTGTGGTGTTTTCTCTACTATTTACTAATGAGCGCCACACCAATCAGTGGTGAATAAACATTCTTTCAGCTACCAGTATATTAATTGTTAAAAACTAAAGCTGTTTTTGTTACATGCAAGGTGGTTAATCCTCTTAACCAGAAACAATTGTTCAAAGTCGAGTATCAGGAAACATCGCTTTTCTGACAATGAGGTGTGGGTTTTTTTTCAGACCAATATAGGCAATATTGGCCATTTAGTTGGGTTTTTTTTTACAGTTGCCAACAGTCATTAAAAGAAATTTAACAATCGCGAATATGCGTTATACGGTGTGTAAATCATGTCGCAATATTAATCTGGTTTACAGTAGTTAATCAGTGTGTTCTAGTGGTACCATTAAATAATACAAACTTATTTTTTTGTTTGGAGAATAAAACAAACTAAATGACCGGCAAATTAACTATCGGGTATTTCAGGCCTGAGGATTTCAAATTTTACAGAAAACACTTTCTGTTCCGTGCCCTGTGATCAACAGAATCCATTGCATACTGGTTTTTGGTAATCATAGCAGTGGTGCATTATGTTACTGTACATGAAGATGGATTTTGGTTCCATGTAATTTTGACAACATGCTACTGAAATGGTATCAAATATGATCATTTCTGTGAAAGCTGGAATCCTGTAGTGTAATAAATCAACTAATATTTCCATACTGAGGGGAAAATTAGTGCATTGTCCTACCCATACCGTGTAGTTACATGCACATGTATTATGAATTCTCTAATAAAATTACTGCAGTTGCATTTGGCCAATAGTTCATGATGTTTAAGTAGGTCACAAGTAGCTTGCTGATGTATCAAACAGAAAGTATTGTTTTCTTGCATGAAATTTGTAATATCTAGGGAAATTATGTTCCTTTAAATATATGTGCAAATATAATTTTTAACATTCATTCTAAATTCCTTTAAAACTGTTGTCCCATTCAGGTCTGTAATTACAAGTACTGTAGCTACTTCAGAAAACATACTATTTTTATTTTGTTCAAGTTAGATAGTGCGTGTATGCTTGTAAAAATATTTGCCATACTACATTGTATGTGTTAAAGATGAGATTCAGTGATAAGTTTATTTTATTATTTATTTATTTTTCAATCTGACAGCAAGGTTTTTAATTTGCATTAACATTACTTATTGCATTCTGTATGGGTAAATGTTAATGATATATCCCTAACACCCCACAACCTAGGATCAGGGCTGCATGAATACAGACACATTCTAGTGTTACATGAACATGTAGATTTGTATCTCATTGTGTGAAATTATCTTTAATCTTACTGTTACACATTTTATATACTGTTCTACCCGTCACTGAATCCAACCACACTTGTCACATTACACTGTTTATGCATTTCTTTGATTTTCTATCTTATCAGGGGTTTTCGGCAATGGACAATTCATTTTATCTTTGCCAGGTCTTTATTTCTGCGTGTTCTAGTCTGGTGGGCTTGTCAGTCTGTCTGTAATTGGTTGGCCCATCGCCATTCAGTGGTAACCTCACTGGCACTGTCATACACTTAATAGTATATTAATGAAGAACTATATAAGCTTATCAATAATGCATCAATATTTAATGTTTATTAGCTACAGGCTTAATTCTGGATTAACCATTAGACTACTACAGTTGTTTTAGTTGGTTCTCAGCTGTTTTATGGAATGATTTTAATTATGGATATGTGGAAGTGATGAGGTCGGAATGGCTGTGCCAGTCATGCAATGCAAGGATTAAGATGCGGAAATCTTGGGATTAATTCTGTCTGTTGATATTGTGAATTATAACCTGTTTCTTTAGTGAATGGAAATGTGGAATTGATGTGTGAATTTTTACAACTACGTACATATACAGATGTGTAACAGGAGTGTTTTTGTTTTTGTAATTATACTTTTGCATGTTAAAATCAGTTAAGGAGCTGTCAGTAGATGGATGTAGGTATCAATTATACCACCCCATAGACCTGTCTGACAAATACTTGCCTTCCTATGGAGGTGTAAACCAGAGATTGTGTTACCTAGATCACAGTGCTAATTTATATACCTGAATACGAACTGTCATCCCAGGTCAGATGAACAGTTAATAAATGTAATTTGTTTAAGGCACTTTTCACCTTGCAGCCTGAAGGCTTTACATTGGGTGAACATGCATTTTGTTTATATATCTACTTACAAAGATTTAATGACTTGGAAGATGTGTATATATATTTGTCACAAGTTTACATTTTTGCTGGATTAATGTATAACAGTTTCTAAATATTAAATACATTAATGTTTAACTATAAAGTTCTGGGAAAACAGCAGCTTAAACTTCATGTCTGTGGGGTGTTTCTCATATTAATGTTGAAAGCAATAACATAAGCATAGGATGAACACTAAATTTTTATTTGTATTTTATTTTCAATTAAAAACCCAAATCTTTAGGTTATCAGCTAAATTCTTTGATGTCTAGGGACTGAGGGAAAATTGAATGATAACTGGTGACATTAATGATTTATTTGAAGGGAACCAGTGTCGACATAAAAGTGTGATATCTTTATCTATTTAATTCTTGTAACTGATCAAAAAAGTGCTCTTCATAATTTGATTGTAACGCCTTGTCTGTTTTTATAGAAGGATTAAGGTTATAAAGTGATATTGTCACTACCCAAAGTGGCTATTCATTGGATAGAGGCATTCTCAGATTGGAAAGGGTTGTGTAGCATGGTCACATGATGCCTATAACGGATAATAGTTTGTTAATTTAATCCCCATACTCTGTTCTCCGAGCTTGTCAAAATGTTATTCATTCTGTAAGGAGATATCAGTTTTTATGCCAACCTATGTCATTAAATGTGATCATCATTTGCATGACTTGTAATGTAATTCGAAAATAATTTGTTGGATTTATTATGGCAGTCTGTAAATCAGTGTTAATGTGACCCAGATATTCAGGATTTTGATACTGAACATGCTAGTAATATGTTTTCTGATGAAAAGGACATTTCTACATTGAGTTCATCAGTTGTAGTAACGATAAATACATTTCAGTCATAGCTGATTTTGTTCTGATACTCTTATTGTTCTCACAAGATGATTCTTCTACTTTAGGTTCTACATGCAGGATCATTTTATGTGAGATCATAAGATATTTTAAATTCTAAATTTTCAAACTGTTCTTTAGTATTAATAACAGTGGTTTCTCGTATCAGCTTTGCTGGATTTTCCCTATCTTTTGGGGTTATGACATAGATTAATAAAGTATTACTTTTGTTTATGAAGTACTGAAATTGAGTTTAGTATTAAAATATTGAATACTGAAAATCAAAGATTGAATACTGAAAATCAAAGATTGATTTTCTTTTTTAAAATACAGAAATATTTGAATATAATTATGAAATGCACCTAATAAAAATTACTTAAATACCAAACTGGTTAGATTAAAGTAATCAAAAATAACTTACAATGTCTGTCTGGTCAAGAAGTCACAATGATCTGGCAAAGTTGGCCAAAGAACTGCAGCAGCTCAATCACAGGACGAAATCAAAGGCTGCTAACAGAGCCAAGGCTGATGTTGTCAGACATCAAAGATGTTTTCCAGCCACTGAGGATTATCCAACACAAAAACAGAAAATTAATACTTCAAAACCTCCAGAAGAAGTGAATGAAACAAGTCCAACTGAAAAGGCATTAACTGATGTTGCCCAATCTGAAAAAAAATTGGAATTTGATAACAAAATCCAACATGTTTCCTTTCCTACTGAAAATTCATTTTCCAAGGAAATGAGAAATGGTGATCTTAAAGAAAATATTCCAAATACCAACCAGGAGGAGTCAGACTATACAACTGTGCCATCTGCTTTACGTTCATCATCTAAGTGCAAGCAGACGTCAAAGCAGATGGGAGGTGTACAGAGCAGACTGGAAGATCTTCTTCAGCAGTTCACTGGTGGTGAAGAATCTGCAAAACACAAGCATGTTAAAAAAACTATTCAATCAATTCTGGCTTTAAAAGCTGATTTCAAATCAGAAAGGTCAAGTAGTAAGGAAACGGTACCAGATCAAAATGCTTCAGAAAGAAATAAAGAAAATGATGAAGCTGAAATGGGACCTGCGTTAGATAAAAAGTATTTGTCAACAATAAATGAGCAGAGTGTTTTACCATGTTCTGAATGGACTATGGAAAAGCAATATGAAAAAACTGAAGCTGATCAGGTTGATGGTATTATAAAAACTCCACAGACATCATCATTAAGTAATACAGATTGTAATGGAATTGTTTTAAAGCAAGATATTAAATGCTACTCTTCTGAAAAGTCTGACAGGTATTTGGGACAAGAAATAAATGTACTTTCTGACAATAACTTTATAGTTCCTCAGACTTTTCCAATGGAGAAGACCCATGGTGAGAGCATTTTACCCAGCCAACTATATGACATCTCTGGTAGCCACCAAGCTGTTGTGCCCTGCAAAATCACTGATCATGTACCACCAAACAGACCTCACAATGCACATTCCTGTGTAGAATCTTGTTCAGCTTGCACTACTAACACTAAAACTCATAATGGTGCTGTGGTGACTTGTGGTTTTCAGCAAATAGATAGTGTTTTTTCTTGTGACCAGAGTGGTCAGCATAAGTGGGTTCAAGATGAATACAATAAAGCATTACTTAAATCACAGGAAGAACATCAGACGGTTGCTCTTAAGGGCCCAACATCTTGTAGCAGCAGTTCTGGAATTGCTGATGTAAATATTACAGTTAAGAGCAGTAGTTCTCGGAACATTGAATCATTGTCAACAGACCAGGGTTTAGACCTCGGGGTCTGTGATCCATTATTAAGCAAGTATGTTAGTAGTGGTCATAAAATATCCTCAACAATCTCTGATGTGTTTCAGGAACCTGAGGATGAAATGGTTAATAAGATACTAGTTGATGAGAGTGACATGAAAGAATTATTGGCTGATCTTCGATATTTTTATGTTTGTTTGTCCAAACAGAAGCAGCTAGACCAAGGACAAAGGCATGGTGTCCAGGAAACCACAGAAGACTCTTGTGACTATTTAAGATATAAAAGGAAAAAGAGGAGACACACGGTACGAGAAAGGAGAACTCGGTTGAAGGAGAAAGATTGGTGTTCTGAAGGAGACCGGGAAGAGTCCATCATGGATGGTCAGGACTCCTATCAGGAGCTGGACCAGGAGTTTGACAAGATTCTGGCTGACATGAAACCACATGTCTTGAAACTTCCACAGAAATCAGGTAATATATATTCGTATATATACGTATATATCATTTTTATTAATCTTCTATAGGTCCTACAGGATCAACCGGAGGGGACTATAGGTTTTATCGCCATCCTTCTGTCTGTCTGTGTGTCCGTCGATTCATCCATCCACCTATCCATCCATTTGTCCCACATATAGTTTTCTGGATGTCTTTTTATACGCCCATCTATAATAGGTTGTCTGCTAACTTTTTCCTGTCCGGACCATATCTTGCATACAGATGCACATGCTCACATGTAGGAACAACTTGGAATGGCGCTGTGCCGTGTACTATTACTAGGTCACTGTGACCTACTTTTCATGGTCTACTGCACATACCAGTAAATCCATGTCTGGATCATATCTTGCATACAGATGCATACAGGACCATCAAACCTCACATGTAGGAAGAACTTGGGATGGTGGTGTGTCACATACAATTACTAGGTCACTGTGATACAAATAAATCAAACAATTTGTCTGTATTCACATAATTAGAATTGAAGCATACATGTAACATATTCATTAATATCTATTGTTTTCCATCAAACTCCTGAAAGGGCGTTATCATGTACCTCACCGATACTCTTGTTTACATTTACTCGAGATATCTATCTGAAATATTTTGTATTACTTTATCATTTAATATTACAGATCCAGTTGATTTTAATGACAATTTACTTGTTATTGACAGAGTTATGGCCCTTGAACTTACGAGATACAGAAATGAGTTTTCCTGACTTTGTTTTACCCAATGCCTCAAGATATTGACCTGAAATTTTGTGTGTATCTTTATCATGTACTATTACAGATCAGGTTTGACTTAAATTATACCAATTTACCCATATTTGACAGTTATGGCCTTTGAACTTAGGAGATACAAACATTTGTTTTCCAAATCTTTTTTACCCAATTCCTCCATACCAGTATATTGACCTGACATTATGTGTACCTATACAGCTTTATCATATACTATTACATATCAAGTTTGACTTTCATACTGATTTACTCATGTTTGACAGAGTTATGGCCTTTGAACTTAGGAGATTCTAACATTTGTTTTCCAAACCTTTTTCCCCAGTGCCTCAAAATATTGAGCTTAAATTTGGTGTATAGCTTTATCATGTACTATTACAGATCAAGTTTGACTTTCTTGATGATTTACCTATTTTTGATAGAGATGTGGCCCTTGAATTTAGGAGTTATGGAGATTTGTTTTCCGAAGTTATTTTTTGCAATATGTTTGGAAAACCTTTTTCAGGAACCACTTCCACTTGAACAAAGCCAACTTTGAAAAGACATAACCAAGCTATAATCCTTCCACAGGGAACGCCTTTTTTCATACTATGAAATTTACTACAAGTTATTTATTTTTGAGATAATTGTTTTCTAAATTGTACACAAAAATAGTATTTTTGTTTTCATTTCCAAAACGCTTTTACTTTTCTTTTTACGTCAAACCAAACTGAAAATATTTACAAAAAACATTTTGGTAGGAAGATGGGATGGACTATACATGTATGCATCAATATTCAGTTTGTAATAAAAGAATGAATATTTTATATGGACTCATGCCATAAGTGGTAAAATTATTTCACAAAGGTTTTGTCCTAATGTTTGTTTATGCTTACTACCTCTAGTCTCGTACCCCTATTTACATAGGTTTGTAATCTTTAATGTACATGTAATTATTTACCTTGTCCATATCAATTAATTTAATTTGTGTATAAGTTTACAAGAACTGTGTTTATTGTCAATCTCTAATCACAAAGGTAATGCATTTTTGCAGCTATTCATACAGTTGGTCACATATGATCTCCTTTCATGTGACCAGCTAGTGATAGGCAGCAGTCTCTGTAGTACTCTGTTGTAAACACAAAGTCTGTATCAATTGACTGAATGGTGTAAGGAGATTTCTGTTTATTGTCATTAAAAAATTCCGATAGGCTCGCAGAGAAACAAAGAAGGCCTATTAATGCTCTTTAAATAGACTCCTTTATGTTTGAAAGTGATGAATCTTGAAAAGTTGGTAACATTGAACATTATTTTTAACAAATTATTTTTGTTTGCGATTTATTTATTCAGTTCCCTTGCGTTTATAAAACAGTGCGTAACAAATAAAAATAGCAATAAAATATTGTGTTGTTCCCCTATGTATTATTAATAAATATAATTTGACAGAAATAACCAAGTCCACTGGCCGATTGCGAAATGTGGTCACGTGATCTTTGGACAAAATGGGAGGCGAAATGTACTGATATTTCCGAGGGAAAAAAAGGCAGAATCTTTGTGATATATATTTTTTTTTAAAGAAGGCGACTCAGAACTTCGCCATGGATGAAAAGTTAGACGAACTTTAGAATTAAAGGGCGATTATTTTGCCCATGTCGCCCCCTTGCGTGATCCTTGTGTCATATATCTGAAGTCAACATTCTGGATAATTTTAGTATTACTGCTGTAAAGCTTAACAAAACATTTAAATTGGTTAAACTATGGCACAGCATTATTATTGTGTGAATTAATTAGTGTTCACGAACATGAAGTGTTATCAAAAGTCAACCAATCAGTAAAAATGTAATTTACATTATTTTATGCACATTGTATGTGTTTAATATTATCCAAGTTGCCAATTTTCTATTCCTGCTTGTAAAATGTTACTATTGAGGTACCAGGTATTACTGCTATAGATATAAAATGAAACAAAGAAGAACATGTATGTGGGTGTCACAGAAAAAATGCACTATTGTATATTTTGTGTACATTAACAGACTGTTTAACAAGCTGTTTTGGTAGTTATACATCCAGTATTTAGTGCATTTCACATACTGTGCACATTTATTTCCTTACCAAGTAAAGTAACATAGGCATATTGATTTACATTAAATCTGTTACATCTGCAAGTTTCCCATTTCCAAGTCTTTGAGACTGAAATATCCAAGATTTTTGTTTTATACAAAAAGTGGACATGTTAAGCAAGCTTTAAAATGTAAATTTTTAGCTAGGTTTTAACTTTTTGTTACAGATCGACAAAGATGTGCAGTTTGGATTAAAAAGCTGTGTGAGCCTCCAGCATCTGGAATAATTGGCAGGTGAGATGTTCACATAATTTAGTCTTAGAATTGTAAAACTGTTGTACACTATGATGTCACAACAATGCATGCCATAGCCTAAGACAGTTTTACAATATCGCTTCTAAAATCTGAACCCATGTTTTCATACTACCAAGACCCAATGTCACAATAAACATACATTAGACACCAACTAACCATACATGTTAGATAAAATGTGCTGAGATGGTTGATGTATATTTTTATTAGCCCAGCAGGCACTCATAACAAGGGAAATAAATGTACAATATAATCAATGACTTTTTCTGAACTAAATATGATGTCATCACAATTTGGCATATTAACACACAAAGAAGACATGTAGTTTAAAGAGTTTGCATTTTACACCTCTCGGTTTTTATTGTTAAATTTCGGGGGAAGGACGTAGCCCAGTATTAAAGAGCTTGCCTGATGCGGGCTCACTCTAGGTTCAATCCCCATTGGTGGGCCCATTGAGCTATTTCTCATTTCAGCCAGTGCACCATGGCTGGTATACCAAATAGGGGTGTAACGAATACACATGGTGGCAAATACAATACATATCACAAATATGGGTTTATGAATAGAAAAGTGAAAATGTTTTTCATAAAGGAAGAACCGATTTTGTTTTAAAAGTAAAAACTGATTAATAATGGGTGTGTCTATTGTCTAGTCAAGAAGCATGTTCTTTTTAAGGAACACTAACATGTCCACATTTTTACAGGAAAGTGCAGCTCTTTGTGCTGTTACCACATCCCAAACAGTGCTGAATACGTGATCGCTTGGCACAATTGTTGCTGGGATCGTCAACGTTAAATCTTATTAATTCATCCTTGATTATTTGAATTTTAGTTTTATTTTGCTTTCATCAGCTATTTAAATGCTTGCATATTGAAGTTAGTGACTAACTGTTACATTGGATACACTAATAAAAAACAAATAAATTAATGTATAGAATAACAAAGTATGTACCAGGGGTGGGGGAAAATAAAATTGTCAATCGGTCCCACATGATGTCGTCACTACCGGGGGGGTGGGGTGGGGGGGGGTGTTAGGGGGGGGAGAGAAAGGAATAAAAAAAAATGAAGAACATTTAAAAGACGATATTTACCAAATAGGTTTTTTTTTAAATCATAGTGACATTTGTATAGTTTTATCTTGAATCATGAACGCGAAACGATAAACATGAAAAAAAATCTTTTTAATCACATCAGTGAAAAAACCCCACAAATTGTATATATTTTACATAATGGAATAAATAATATAGAAAAGGAATAAAAGTTATGAATTTTAATTCCCATATATGTATTAAAAGTACAAGTATTCAGTACTGGCCTCAGACCACAATTAATTTCGCTATATGTTTCTATATAGCCTTAGTGGCTATAACAGTTTTATTAATATCAGCAGGCCCGTGAAGTTTTGTATGTACCTTTGCCTGCATGGGGGACACATACCCTGAAAAGGACAACCCCTGTTGTCCAGCTCTTTCTCCCAGCATATTGGTTTAAACAGACACACCCTCTAAACCAGGCCGGAGTACACCCATTTTACACAAAAAGCACTACTTTTGCATGGGCCAGAATTACCACAAACAAGTCTTCAATGTCAGCAAGTTACACATGTTTACAAACTACATGCTATCCCCTGTCACTTCAGTCAAACTGTTGCCACTTCATAGCTGTCTGCCATGAAATAATCACAGTCAAACAGCAGACTACTTGCGCGGTGAAACTTCCGGATTTTGGACAACCAAATGGGAAGATAACTGTAATCTGAGGCCTACTGTGTCCTGAAAATTAATAAAAGATGGCACCATTGAAGCATTTGACAGCCTGAGCAAGCACATGTTTAGACAAAGAGAGTAATAACGTCATCACTGATTGGATGAAATTTGACCTCTACTGGCTCTAGAGATACATGTAATTAACAGTACATGTAGCTGTTCTGCTTACTCCCACTTGTTAACAAAAAAGGTGGAATTTCTGTGGAAACCTTCTATTAATTTTAAAATCCTTGATAATTACTGGATACACTACATTGAACAGTCAACAATAAATACATTTATAGATTATTTCAGTATATTTTATGCTATTTTAAGCAGTTTGTATTGCACAAAAGCCTCTTGCTTCGGACTATAGGACACTCAACCCGACAGAGCTCCATACTTATAGGTGTTGGCAGGTGTTGATTGTAACCAGCTGCAAATTCAGGGTCCTTTGTTTTAATTGGAGTGTAATACCTTGATGGCTCTCTAAACCAAGAATGGTGCTATCGTTAATGTCTCTTTAATCTCTTGACCGGCTCAGTGACTTTGACAAATGTCTAGCCTAGTGGCAGTCGAATGACACTACTGTAGGGTCCCGGGTCAGAACACTGGCTATCCAGAGATCAGACCCTGAACAGACATGCTCAAAACTCTAGTGGTATAGGAACATGTAAATAAATATTGAAATGGAATGGAAGTACTGTAGGTCCGACTTCAGTGACTGGTGATATACTTAGGCAGACTTTAAAATCACAAACGTCTGAAACACCAGCCATATTGACCACTATTTATTTATTATTTTAAATCATGCACGAAATACCGATGTCTGGGCAGGCCGGTCCACTTGACTGATAGGAATTTGTTCCAATAATAGAAATGGACAGGTGGTTTGTACCGACAAGAATGACAAAAGTGGGACCGGAAAATGCACGTTTTAAAAAAATAATTTCGGTCTCAGAGATCGAGAATCGGTCCCAAACCGGGAAAAAAGGGCTTTTCCCCACCCCTGGTATGTACATAGTTATTATCAAATTTATGTCCCTTGTGAAGTAATTTTCATTTGTCACTTGCTAAAGCTCATGACAAATGGAAATGATTTCACTCAGGTCATGAATTTGATAATAAATTGTAAGTTGTTTATTATGCTCTGTATAGCAGGTATGACTAATCTGTTCTGACTGGAAATTACACTTATACAGTGTTA
Organism: Gigantopelta aegis; assembly: GCF_016097555.1. Classification (NCBI taxonomy): domain Eukaryota; kingdom Metazoa; phylum Mollusca; class Gastropoda; order Neomphalida; family Peltospiridae; genus Gigantopelta; species Gigantopelta aegis. The sequence continues at coordinate 43,576,626 of NC_054706.1, forward strand.
TGCTTAGAAAGTGAAAATGATCAGATTAACTTACCTGTTAGCAGCACTTGTCCAAGGCAGTGGTGATCCTAATCCATGATATGTGGTCATTAACTTTACTTACAAAGTCAAACAGACATTACTGTGCTGCATGTTTTGTCTTGTTCTGTATTTTGTAAACAGTCTTTTTGAATTTGTTACTCTTGTTTTATAATGTTTTTGGATGGCAGGTAATGAGTTTTTCCTGAATCTCTTTTTTTTTTGTTGGTCATACAACTGAAATGTTGATATTGCACATTTACCCGATATATTATACAAGCATTGAATTTTGGGCTGTTTTTAGGGTTGCACCAGAGTAGTAAAATGATGTAACAATAGATATTGTGGGATTCCATCTCATAATCTTACGCTTCCAACATAAAATCTGGGATTGACAGAATAATGAAATTCTACTGAATTTGCAGCCCGGTATATAATTTGTATATAATATTAACTTTTCACTTGCACCCCTTGCCAAGAAAAATCCTGAATTCCTTACCTGTAAATAGTTTTCAGAGCACACTTGTACATTTGTTTTCAATTGTTTTGGAAGATATGATTAGCATTTTTTATCATATAATTTCTTACATTTTCAGTGCAATCAAAGTATGTGATATTTTTCAGATCACATACTTTAAGAATTTGATAACTTTGCAAATTAGATGTAAATTAGTTGAGGTCTAGGCACTAGGTTTATTGGCATTTAAGCAAACATACTTGGGTGACACTCCATGATTGACATATGCATTCATAGTCATCAAATAAAAACATTTCAATGGCAAATTTGACACTGAAAGCTGTCCAGCGTTCAGAAAACAAAAAACGTTAGGCATAACTTTATTTTGATGTAAGGACATCCAAAATGACGTCATTCGAGTTTGACGTTATTTCCATTCAAAAATACACCGCACCACATATTCTTACGTCATTTGAATATCTAGTGATGGCGGACTGGAATTAAAGTAGCGTGTACAGTTTACAAAAACATGTTGTATTAAGCTTGAACTTATATGATAAAGAGATTATTACCCTTGTGTATTTCGGTATCGTCAGTATCATATACATGTATTAGGAAAAAAAATAATGTATTATGCTCGCCAGAGGCTTACATAATACAATTTTTATTCCCAATATATGATATTGACGATACCGAAAAACACTGGTAATAACCTCTATATATATAAACATGTATACGTATGTTTCCAACTGATTTTCTGTGAGGCTATGTTTCAGGTGTTGTTGTTTTTTTTTTTTAACCACAGGAAGAATCGCAACATGTATACCCAGCTAATGCTTCACATGTTGAAACGTGGCAGTCTTGAGGGACCATTTGATAAGAAACCAGACGAAGGACCATTACCGACTCTTCCCCCATATATGGTATTCTTTACTTGCTAAGTTTATACTAAAAATATTTTTATCTTTTCTTGCTATTTTCTTTGTAGTTTCTTTTTTTTATTTGTTTGAGAATTTGTTGATGTTTTCTAACAGCATTTTAAATGTTATCTTTAATGTTTTATCTTTATTTTCTTAAATCTTCATTCGGCCCTGCATGCAGCTTTCTAAAAACATTAGTTTTCATATTGGTAGGAGGGATTTGTGTGCTTTGGGTACAAAATAGTGACGGTGATGTGTAGAAACATGCTTGACTGTCCCTTCTGATGTTAATACCATCTAATTACATCTTTACTTTTGTGTAATATTTTTGCATAGACATGATTTCAAAGAGTGTCACTCTGTGTCTGTTTAATATTTTTGCATAGACATGATTTCAAAGAGTGTCACTCTGTGTCTGTTTAATTTTCTAAACTTCACCTTCCAAGCCCATCACTAAAACACTTTTTTGCTGAAAAATGACCCTCTTATAAAAGATTTCTTAAAGTAGAAATTTTAAATCTTGACTCAATGTAAAGTAATTTCTGTATAAATAACATGTAAATAAGAAAGGAAGGAAATGTTTTATTTAACAACGCACTCAACACATTTTATTTACGGTTATATGGCGTTGGACATATGGTTAAGGACCACACAGAGTTTGAGAGGAAACCCGCTGTCGCCACTATATGGGCTACTCTTTCCGATTAGCAGCAAGGGATCTTTTATTTGCGCTTCCCACAGGCAGGATAGCACAAACCATGGCCTTTGTTAACCAGTTATGGATCACTGGTCGGTGCAAGTGGTTTACACCTACCCATTGAGTCTTGTGGAGCACTCACTCGGGGTTTCGAGTCGGTATCTGAATTAAAAATCCCATGCTTCGAACCCAGTACCTACCAGCCTGTAGACCGATTGCCTAACCACGATGCCACCGAGGCCGGTCAGTTATACTATAATGCACATAGTAAGTACATTCAGTTCGGAACTTTAGTTCACAATCAAATTATAATTTAACAATTTCCGGTGAATATATTTCCCTTTATGGTAAGTTATTTGGGCGATGAGGCACCAACACAAATACCTGATAGTAGTCACAACTTGACAGAAGCAAATTTCACTTGGCACGAAGAGTCTTTTTACTTACAACTGTTCATGAGATGTTATTATGTGTTTTACACATTATAACTTTAGGTATATCCCCTAATTTATATCAACTATTTTCGTTTATTTTTAATTTAAATTTTGTAAAACAATCTTCATATTGTTTTTTTTGTATTGTACAGCAAATGTTAGTTTTGGATCTGTGCACGATTTTTCAAAATGGTGACAACCTTTCACTTAAGATTGCCATTCATCAAAATTGTCACCATTCCATAAAACAATCATAGTCATAAATCTTCATCTGTTTACAAAAAGCTGGCATAATATGGCACTAGAATGGAGCATTAACACTTACCTTTCCTTATTTTATATTTTTGTTAAGAATATGATCCACTTGTTGTACTACCAGTATATATATATATATATAGGATGAATTAAAATCTGTGTATATTAACATGGGCCCCATTCCATGAGGCTGTCTTAGCACTAAGGTCACCTTAAGTGCATAACTACCTTAAGGTGACCACAGCGCTAAGATCGCTTTGTGAAACGAGCCATGGTTTTTAACTATGATCCTTAATGTGAAGCATTCTGCATGTTCTGTATCATTACTCATGTTTCGTCCATCTAGCAATGTTTTGTATGGTGGTTTCAATGTCCAAGGAATTGTTTTGTTTCAGTCTATTTATTTTGATGAGTCGGTTGATACCAAGAGAAGTAGAACATTTGACGTAAGTCTAGATTGATTACTTCATTTTCATATGCAATACAGTGCATGTCCAAGATGGGGTAAGATGCTGAAAAAATGTGATTGTTAATAGATGTAATTATTAACATTTCAAAGTGAATGAGAGTAACTCATGCTTCACCTTAGAATATAATTTTTTGGTTTCTTTTTCTTTTCTTTTTTTTCGGTGGGGGGTGGGGGTTGTATTTATTGTGGATGATTTTTAAAGTGAATATTTGTTACTGGTTTTGTTTCACACTGTATATATATATAAATTATATACTGTAAATCCTGAAATTAACGCGTCCCTAAATTAATACGAGTGATGGTGGGCATACTAAAATGCGACATTAAATTACCGTATTTGACCGGAAATAAGCCCATGTCTTTGAATAAGCCCCCCTCCGTTTTGATAGCATTTAAGAAATTAGGCCCTCATTCGTAAATAAGCCCACCCCCAACTTCGTCACCTTATAAATAACACGAAACTGCAAGTTTGCTCAAAGTTCATTTAAAAGGTCATACCTCCTGCAGATAATTAAACACAAATGTAACACAATATTTTACCACCAGTGAGATTTAGCAGTCTAACAGTAACAGTGTGTAACATTGTTTTCAATTTCATGCCTGCAGTATTTCTTTGAAGTACACAAGCCCAAGTCTGAACCAAAACCAATGTCTATTTTTACCACCACTGGGTCCGCAGTTAATGCTAATTAGGCAAATACCGTATACTGATTGGCTAAGAACAATGACCTAGATTGACAACTCTTTGTAGTGTCAGCTGGCTGTGTCAGAAACGGGTGTATACGCTATTGAGTTTGTTGTTAATTGCTGTTGTTTTAAGTCTCCACAGCATTAAATTTTGGATGTAAATAAACAGCACTGGTAAGTAATTGTAACATAGAAGGTGTGTATCTGATAATTAGATACTAGTAAAAAAACCCAATTTAATTAATAAACAATTATTATTTATTAATGGAACACTAATTAATAGATGTGCTACTGAACGTTTTTGTTTTCTTCCTAGTTTATTTAATTATTGTTATTTATTTTAATTATTATTATTTTATTTTTTTAAAACAAAACTGGCCCCTTGTCTGGGAATAAGCCCACCCCATGCTAAGCTCACAATGAGTTGTCTTGGGCACCTGGGCTTATTTCCGGTCAAATACGGTAATGCAAGTGACCTCCCTTTAAAATATTACTTTTCTAACAACACACATCTGTGTACTTTTTGGTTAACTCCAAGTTACAGGCACATTCAATGAGATCAACTCACTAACATGTCTGTGTACACATGAATTAACCTGTTTAGTCCCTAGTGTTTTTGGTGAGACCTATATTCAAAGCATATATTTGCAGCCATCATTTACATTAGTACTAATCTGGCTAAACATTAGCATACATGTACCATTACAACTGCATACTACTTATCTGTGAATGACGATTTGAAAGTCATAATGAAATGTCAATTCACCCAGTGGTATGCAGACAAAGTTGCAGCGAACATGAACAGTAAAACAAAGAAATGGTCGACCACAGGATTGGCGTGCTAAAACATGTGCGATGGATCAAGTCGGGTTTTGACAGGGTGGCCAAAGATCCTGCAAACATCACATGTGGCTGGCATCTTGCTGGACTATTGGACAATTAGTTAATCTGACCTACAATGAATTGTTTTCCAGTTGTGTTTTATAAATATATTATAATTTTAATTTTTCTTTGTTTTGTTTTAATAATGTCTGACACATAGACAAAACATAGAAATAAATGCGTCATATTATTAATTCGAATAACACAAACTCGCATTTGTCGTATTAATATTATGATAGCATTAATTTCAGGATCTACAGTATATGGTGATCATTTAACAGAAGTTGCTAAAAATCTGCGTATTGAATTAGAACAGGACTCACTGTACTTTGTCTCACTATTGCTAGTATTCATTTTAAGTACCGTACCTAACTTCAGGCCTGTGGAATTAGAATTTTTTTTAAAACCAGCTAGGTTAGTAAATTTTAAAAATCCACTAGCCCGCAGATATTATCACTAGCCCAAGATTTTTCCTCAAATCTTATGACCACTTTCATTTGCCATATATAAAACAAACCATTCGTAAGCACAGTTTTACTTTGCAATTGAAACAAGAAGGAAAAAAATAACAATAACTGTAATTAGAAATAAAATGTTATAAACATTAAGCCAAGTCATAGACAAGCAGGGATTTCCGAACTTGACTTCGTTTTTGCAATGTTAAGAAAGTTAAAATGGCGACGACTGATTTGCATTACAGACAACACCGCGTGGTGTATGAAACTAATATGAATTTGGAAGTCACCATCACAAAACTCAAAATTGTGAGTTGCCCGACGGTCTAGTGGGTTTTGATATTGATTCGCCCGGTATGTTTTTTTTACCATTGTGGGTGAGTACAGTTCCGCAGCCCTGTAACTTGTACCATCTTTCATCTGTGGTGCCTCATCTGCCTAATAATAATCACGTAGACATGTCTTTATACACTGCTGCTTTATTGTTGTCAAGTTAACAAATGTTTTTTAAATGTTGTTGACATTTTTTAGTTATGTTGTCACCATTTTTTAGTTATGTTGTCACTGATACTTCTGTTTGTTATGTTATTATGGCTTTATTGATCACATAGTTTTGTTCCCTGTTGCTATAATGTGCTTTGAGTTAATTCATAAATTTCATGTATGTTGACTGTTGGTCAACCCATACACAGGTACCCCCAAACAGAAACTCCTAATACAAATAGTATAGTTACATATATATAACGTTACAATAATATATCTGACGTTATTGTTTGGGGATACCTGTGATCACATAAAGTTATAATGGTGGCAACAAAGCATTCAATGTGGCAAACGTTTGTAGTGATTTATTTTTATTTAAATAATTCTTGAACACTAAACAATATTACAAAATATGACTGTAAATACTAAATGTTGCAATTTACATTTCTAAATGAGCCTTCTTAGTTTAAATGTGGCAACAAAAATTCTTGATCTAGTAGTAGGCCAACCACTGTCATGAAAATACTACTTGTTCCTAGTAGTCGACCAGCCAATATCCAGAAAGCTGCTTAAAAAAAGTTTTGATGGCATTTTTTTTTACAAGCAGGCAACCATGCCAGAAAACATCAGCATGGACTAAGGTTTCAGATCGATCCGGTTGCCATCATGGGATTTGACCTTCAAGGTCAAATTTCAAGGTCAAAAGGTCAAATAAGGTCATTTTTTTTTTTTTTCTCAAAAATGATTTATTATGAATATTCTTTCACACTGTAATGAGAAAAAAGGCAAAATGTTAACACAAATTGCATTAAATGTGCAACAGAAATCAAAAAGTCTAGGTAACTCTGAAGAAGTTTCTGAAGAAAATCGCTTATATCTCTTTAACTATTTAACTCAATGAATACTTTAAATTTGTTTTGTCATACAGTTTGCAGTTGCATTTTCCATCATTATATGAATGTCTGCTTATGCCTGAAATGCCTGGAGGGAGTAGCATTGTCCAAATTGCATTACCTGACTAACATGAGTTTGTAGTATTTAGACACCCATCCAAAGCACAACCACATGCTGGCAAACATATCTGTCCAGATTTGTGGCATTGGCATACACCTGTGCGGCATTTGGTTCTACATTTGCATGTGACAAGTTCGACACAGCCCTTTGGAACAGATGGCTTCCTGGTCCATACAATCTTCAAAGTACCATTATTCTCCTCCCATCCGCCTGTGTCAGTAGGATTGTTCAGTTCCATTTGGCTCCTGTTCGACTGCAGCCATATGTTAGCTTGGAAATTAGCTCGATGGTAGTGAAGTTTAAGGGCATCATGGGTTGGGGGTAACATCTCTAGCGATTTGCCTTGTTCAAATATAGCTTGACGTGCCTTATCACATCCACTAGTAACATCTGGTGTACCATACAGATGGCAAACAAACTGTTCTATGTCACCAAGAGCACCATCTCGTCCTACATCCCTGAGTGCTGTGGGTGCTTAAAGCCGCACACCCTAGTTCCATCCAGCGAAAATAAATTATAATTCGGTTAATCTACAAACCTGTAACACACTTAGATCACGTTTTTATCAAATGGTGTGAAAAAGCAGGTTTTATATTGATAAATACCATGAGAATCCCCATGTCCCAATTGCTTTAAATAATTTTGAAAGTTTGTATTCTGATGTCACCAGTAGATGTCGCTCGAAGCACAACAATGCCTACGTCACGACAAATTTCACAGACTTGGGGTGCGTTCTTTTCACCTCTCCTGGACATGTTCCAACTGTTCTGTCCTGGTTGTATCCCCTCTCCAGATATCGTAAGACTTAGCAAAATTATTGGTTTTAAGGGTTTCTAATGTTTTGTATTGAGACACTTACTTGTCTGAACTTTATTGTTACTGAAAATGTTCACGAACTGTGAAGAAAAATCTCACAAATGAACAACAACAAATCGGATGTTGATTGCGCGAACCATGCACGAGAAAACAAACCGAACCAAAATGATAACGGTCACGTGGTATACCAACGTCTGTGACAAATATCCCGTCTAAAAATAGATTAGACCTTGTCTGCTCAACGTTTTTTTCTCAAACGTGTGCCCGTTTTTCAGAAATACGAAAAATGCATTTTGTGGTATTACAAACATCAGGATTACCAGGATTACCAAAAAACACTTCAGGTGAATGGAAATGTATATTCTAAATAATAAACGGTAAGTAAAGTGCAATTTTATTGGTGAAAAAATGGGTTTAATAGCGAAAAACAACGCCGTAATGGTTAACAACTAGCCGTAACTAGGGTGTGTCCCTTTAAGATAAACTGCCCAGCATTTCTTCTTCCCATACCCAGCAAATGAGGATACCGTATCACATCCGGTTACGGCATGAAATCCAAGGATATTCTCCACAACTTCTGGTGTAAGCTTCGATCAATTTCATGAACCGGGTAACATTTTGTGTCCTTTGAAGTTCCACTCATCATCCATACTTCAGTCTCAGTCTTGGTGCCAAGAAAATATACCAACATCAGAAGAACATCTGTATCTCTGCATTTTACAACTACTCTGTTATAGCCACACTTCAATGCTTCTAAGGCATGGAGAATAAGGCGAGTGTCTGCTTCTTCATGATTAGCTACAAGCTCAGGTAGGACTCCTCTTTTAGTCTAAAATGCACCTTGGAAACTACCTCCAGTTACAATTTCATTTCTCTGAACTGTATCAGTCGCAGCAAGTTTCATACCAAGGAAGTTAGCAAGGTCTTCTTTGTTTTCCCCCAAAGCTAAAAAGTTGGTCCACACCTGTGGTAAGGTAAGGTCTCCACGACTGATCACTTTGCCGATTGGTTTCTTCTGTCCCACTCGTTCAGTTCTAGTGCCTGATTTGATAGACATCTCTCTGTACTGGTCAAAGACTACATCTACTCTGGTCACGTTACTTGAAAACTGCATTTGTATGGTCTTCGTGAAAGAAGCTGCATAGTCATCAAATGTTGTACACTTAGCAGGTTTTCCCAAAGCTTGTATCAGTGCATGTCCATCAATGAGCAGACAAGTCATACCAGAGGATGTCGGTAGTTCAACTGGTCTCTCTATGCCCAGCTGCTCAGTCAGCAGAGGTAAGAGGTCAGATTTTGCTGTAGTTCTTCTCTTCTTGTTTGCATGGGCTAGTGAGAATGGGACTTCAGATAGTTCGTGTGTTAGAATTTCCCCCATGTCTATGTTTCTACCAGCTCTTGATGCATTGAGAAGTCTCTGAATTAAATGCCTATCAGCCTTGATTTCCTTTGCAGCCTTTTGTTTTCCAGCTGTGCTCTTATACAGGAGAGCGAATGTTTTGACATTCTGACGTTTCAATCTGTCAAAGAATGGTATCGTCCCTTCAATTAGTCTATCCTTCACATTCTGCACCACAAGGTTTCTTCCTTTTTCATCAGCGTCCAGTAGATTCTCTGTAATGTCCTGAGTAGCCACATCATTTGAGGCCAGTGACACAAGTAGCTCTAGTGATACTGATTCAGGGGATAAATCAGAACCAGTATCAAAAACTTTAAACCGACAGAACTGGTCAACAAGTTTTTGAACGGCTTCATCATCCTGTGCGATACGTGAGGGCTGGGCATCTTTTCTGGTTGAAAAACTGTCTGTTTCACTTTCAGACCAAACATGGAATATGTCTCATTAGAAATCTGGGACCGCTCACTCCATGTAGTGCAGAACGTGTCTCTTGCAGGATCATTTTTGGTTTTCCCAATGATGCCATTTTTAAGCTTGCACACCTTGTTCATCCATTCGGTTGCTTAATCCACAGGGACTTGGTTGAATCTTCCCGCGTGTCTCTTCACAACTAAGTTTCCAGACATGAATTCTTGGTGGACTTCTGGCGCAGTGTCAGGCAATTCTTTCATGTCAATCAGGTAAACAGGACCCCATTGGGCATAATTGGTGTGATCGTAGACAGTTAGCCATGGCAACATAGCAGCAAAAGATTCGAGGTGCAGCTGCCAATTTCCATCACGATTGGCACGGATGAAACCAAGAAGAATCTCTACCATATCTAGATACTTCAACCAAAACGCATGGGTTGGGTTTCTCTTTAATAAGCTTTTGAACTCCTGAATGCACTCGTGGAAGTGGGGCTGGCGTAGGACATCATTCAGTGCATGTACAGCATGTACAATTTCATCACTTCGTGATCGTGGACCATGATTCTTGAACTGTTCGAACACAGCTGTTCATCAAATAGCTCCTCATCTTTCTGTTCAAGCCAGCCAAGGAAACGTTCAAATCGAATCCGACTTAGGGCTCATATGCCCAGAGGTGTCCTCGAATAGCCCTGTAGTAATGTTTGCCCTCCATCATTGCCGTAACAGCGTTTTGTCCGAAAAGGCCTGATTCTATCCAAATGTCATCTAATCCTGCACTTTCTATCTGCTGGCCAATTGCTCTTAAATAGTTGAAAGTGATATGGAGATCGCCAAGAAGTACAAGAACTTTATCATACTTTTCAGGTGAAGCCCACACAATTTCCTTCGCTTTAGAATAGAGTGGTTGGTCGAAAAAAAGGACAGCATGGTTCTGCCCAAGGTGTCCAGTGAGTTGGATGAAGCGATTGATGATAGTCATAACTGTGCTGTAATTATCTGCTGTGACATTTAGAATAGGGGCCATTCCTACGGTCGTTACTGGCGGCTCTGTTGTGCTTAGAACCTCGTTGAACATCGACCAAGATGGAATTTCTTGGCTACCACTACCAGCAGAATACAATCTTGCCATGACCCAAGAATCATTCATCACCTTTGCCTCACTTCTATCTGACCTAATGTGAAACCAGCCATCTGTGTTTTTCAGTGATGGTTTGTTGAAAATCGGTTTCGCTCGTGTACCAAACGGCATTTTCGCAACATCAACATCATGTAACACTTCTACGATTTCTTTCTTCAATGTCCTGTCTCTGCCATAGGTTAGTTTTACTACTGGGCGTGGTGCGGGAGGACCATGTTGCCAAGCATTCCACTGACAACAGTGGAAGGTGCCATGACCACCTATGGTATCCTCGATTACATCAAGGTTGTCTGCAGATCCGAGTATGATTTTCCTGGTTCATAAGGAACAAGAACCTTAGGAACAAATATGTTGCCATTTTCTTCAAACTTCTCAAGGATGTTGTTAGCAATATGTGTGTCTATTCTCCTTATGGTGTCAATGCCAATTGTGTCACCTGCAGCATGAAAAAGATATACCAATTTTTCCGACCTTGTGCAATGATGCAAAGTTAGTCCAAGACCGACATGTTTAGGTGTCAGTTTCCTACCAGTTGACACAGCAAAAACTATATTTTGTGCAATATTGAGCAACCTTCCCTTTGAAACCTCGTTGTCTTCCTTATCTAGAACCCCAATACCACCAAAAAGGACAGAGAGAAATAAGTACAAGCTTTCAGGAATAATAGCCTCCATAGCATCTTGGGTTAGACCTCTCCAAGCCGACTGGTGTCCAGGTCTAGCTTCTAGGTCCCTTCGGATTTGCAAAGCGGCATGGACAATATCCTGAAGGTGGTTTGTTGTTGGACAGTGAATACCAGTATTGTTACCTACTTCATCTTCACTGTTGTCCTCACAAGCATTTGTCAGGAAATTGGCTATCACAAACTTTGACTTATCACTGGGGTATAATAAAAGTGGAGACTTAGGTTGCAGTGGGCGGACAAAGCAAGCTTCATCCCCTAATTCTAGTTGTAAAGCATCATAGAAGGTTTTCCGTCTGGACATAAAACTACCTGGAACCACACCCTGGTTTTCCTCAACAATTTTCAAATAAGAATCCCACACAGTACCCATATCATAGACATGACCTAAAGCAAGACCACATAAAAGTTTATGTGAAAGTTCTTGTAAACTAAAGTCTGTTGAGCTACTACTTCATCTTCCGTTCGAACTCAACTAAGCACTGGGTATGATATTTGCCTTCAGCAGCAATAAGATCTACTACACCAGCTGTTCTAAGTCGCATAACAAAGTTATCATGGCAAAGTCGTAGAATTCTCTCGGAAGTGTTCATAGTCATAATGTTACGAAGGTTGGGTTTGTCTGATTTTTGACAAAACATGCAGTCGCTCCAGCTCATCGGTGGTGATTTTAGTCCTCCACTGCTTCTTGTGGACGAACCTGGAGTTTGGTCATCATCTAAATTCGTCGCACCCATGGGCATTTTACTATTCTCTTTCATGACCTTTTTCCACATCCTCTCCATACAACTCTGATGAAAAATTGATATAACAGTGTTTGTGCCACTTAATCTCGAGATTCGTCCAGTCATTGTCTGAAATACAAGCAAGTCGGTCGAGAGTAGGCAAGCAAGTTCGATCACCGAGTCTTTCTCGTTCAGTAATAGCATTTCTCACACGTTTCTTTCCATCGTTGGATGCCACATGAAGTTGTTCACCATCGACTTTGACGCCTTGGCAGAATAAACAGCACGAGTAATCTGTTGTAGCTGACGAAGCTCGCTTTCGTTTCAGTGTGGTAACAGGAGTAATTCTTTGATCAGCCATGCCTGAAACCTGCAAAAACATCACAGCTATCATATTTGCCATATTTAGATTATATGCTATCATTATTACAATTATAAACAGACATACTAGTCGAACAGCTAAAACCCTAAAATAAACTTTTGATGGCATGTAACTGAATATTTTCTATTTATTTCTACTTCTTTTCGCCTTTTAAGCAAGAAAGGACGTTTCTAAGAAATGGTTTTGTTTGACCTTTTGACCTTTGTACTTCATCTATAAAAGGTGAAAAATGCAGTGCTGTCTAGCAGATGTTGCAATTAGGACTATGTTACCCCCTTCAGGCTGTGGTAAAGACATTCATAATGATTCAAAATGTGTTTTATAAACTGTGTGGTCAAATAAATTTGAATATTCACAGAGCCAACCGGTTAAGGAGAAATAGGCGATTTTCTTCTGGGATTTCTTCACATTTCTGTTACATTTTCAATATATAAAGCACCTTAAATCCAGAGTATGTCAAAAGTTTGCCTTTTTAACCCTACCGGGGGAGAGAATATACCGGATAGATCATGTTTTAAAAAATGACCTCATTTGACCTTGAAATTTTACCTTGAAGGTCAAATGCCGCGATGGCAACCGGGTTAGTCTGAAGCCTTGGACCATGCTGATATATTTTTTAATGGTTGCCAGCTTGTAACAGAAAATGCCATCAAAAGTTTATTTTAGGGTTTTGGCTGGTCGACTATAGGAAATTTTTTTTTTTTTTAACTAGGATGATAAAGTTCCCGACTGGGTGAATGGAGAGTTAATGGAGTCAGTTGGATCATCAGTGTTTCTCAGGTCAACCCTGGACCGGCCTGCCGCTTCATCCACTTGGCTGTCCAGCAGCTCGGGTCATCAAGTCAAACAGAGGTTTAACGCCGTTTTCTACTCACCGCGATCCGCAAGGCAGGGCCATTCCATATTTGGCATGGCATGCTATAAGAGCATGGGCATGGATGGAAGCTTGCTCATTTATCACGACATAGTTGCCTGTACAGTACAGTACAGTATTGTGCAATAAACACAGGACAGTAATTTCTGTAATACATGGTAAAATTCGGAACAATTCAGCATGGTTTTGTACATTCCAGTATTGTACAGTACAGTACAGTATAGTAGACTAACACAATTAATTACATTACTATAGGTATACAGAATAGTTAAGAATCATACTGTATATCTAAAGGCTTGATATTTTATATTCTGTCTTGGAAGATTCAATGCTACTAACAGAAAACAAATAGCATATGTGTTTTTCTCAATAAACTGGAATGCTTCAATTACTATTATTCTACTAGACATCCTGTTTCAATCAGTACCTCATGTCAGGTCAATCAGAGACTGTGGTAGGTGCTGTCCTGTCTGAGAGTACATAAAATATCCTTTGCTGCTGTTCAGTAGGCATAACCTGTGTGGAGGCAGTGGGTTTTGTCTCCTACTGTTTACATCATGTTTCACAATCATTATGTTAGACACAAAATAGCTAAAATATGCTAAGGTATCATAAAATAAATATTCCTTTTCCATGATTGACATTTCAAATGGCAGTGTATGTGGTGTTATGTTTGTGAAAAGTTCATTATTATTCAGCAGTATGTTGTAACAGTGAGTTTATTTGAAAACAGTTAACTACCTGGAAGATTCCTTATAAGACAAACATATAATGTTACATTTGTTTGCTTTTAGATAGGAGTAGCCTATGTGTTAGTAGTGGGTTTCCTTTTCTTTCTCTTTCTCTCGTTCTTGACCAAGTGTCAAAATAACCATATATTGTGTACTATAGACACAAAATTAGCATTCCTTTTCTTACGTTATATCATTCTGTTGTAGGCCACATTCCAGTATGGGTCTCAGTTTGGACAAGGAACCATCGTTTTCACCACCTCGCCGAACCTACCTCCCCCGGGAAGAGAAGACAGTGGGTTTTTCCATGGTGAGTTAGGGATAGTTTAAATACCAGTGTCTGATGGAAATGTGGAAATATCAAACTGAAAGATAAAACTTTAAATCAATCTTGGTAGGTTTAAAAAGAAAACTTTACACCTGAAGGTTGAAATTTCTCATTCTCCATCGGTTATGTTTGATTGATTGTTTTTAACTGCTAATTATACTTATTAGATTCATCTTGAAATTTATTTCAAAGTTATTTAAGATTGTGTGACCAACTGTAATATATACTGTTAATTGATTTATTACATACCTATTCAATCTTACTATAGTGATAAAGGCATTTTGAAACCACATGATAAGTTTATTTTGTATCGCACATATGTGCGATCTGGACCAGAACTTTTAAATGGGGAATTCCCTTTTTCTTTTTACTGCAGTTAGTGCCTTTTATTTACTGACATCATATATGATTTACAAATGACGTCTTATCATATTTGAAACATTAAAGTAGGCTGCAGCAGAGTATCATTCTTAACGTTAAATAAATCCATGAAAGGAGTTTTGATCATAGATTTAACAAAGTGTTGTTATGATGTTAAATTTAAAAACATTTTTGTAAAACATAGAAGGTATGTAATAAATACAGAACTTCACATATGTTGTTTTTGCTTCCTATTTATTGCATTATTTATTTTGTGAAAGAACATACCACTCAACCGCTATGCGGTTTCGTGGTATATATTCTTGCACAAAATAAGCTTGTGCAAGAAATAGGAAGCAAAAGCAACGTATGTGAAGTTCCGTATATTTCTTTTATGAGTAAAAGTAAAGTAAAGTTTGTTTTATTTAACGACGCTGCTAGAGCACATTGATTTTTTATCTTATCATCGGCTATTGGACGTCAAACATATGGTCATTCTGACACTGTTTTTAGAGGAAACCCGCTGTCGCCACATAGGCTACTCTTTTTACGACAGGCAGCAAGGGATCTTTTATTTGCGCTTCCCATAGGCAGGATAGCACAAACCATGGCCTTTGTTGAACCATTTATGGATCACTGGTCGGTGCAAGTGGTTTACACCTACCCATTGAGCCTTGCGGAGCACTCACTCAGGGTTTGGAGTCGGTATCTCGATTAAAAATCCCATGCCTCGACTGGGATCCGAACCCAGTACCTACCAGCCTGTAGACCGATGGCCTGCCACGACGCCACCGAGGCCGGTTTCTTTTATGAGTAGGACTGTCGGGTATTCATTATGTATTAAAATAGGAGGCTGCTTATGCAATGTGGATGGCCATGTTACAATGCAAGCACCTTCCAAAGCAATATAGTTATAAATTTGTGATGTAAAATATAGCTGGTGCAAAATTACAATAGCTGACAAAATTTGCCAGTCGCTGACTTATTTAAACCAACCTACGCTTTAACTCAGCCATGCAAATGATTCTTGGAAACAGTAACAGTTTGTAAGGTTGGTCAGTTTTATTTCTAAATTAATAATAAAAAAAACAAATTTAAAGTCTAACTTGTAGATACATCAAATCTAATAGTTATATCACATTTTGTTGTGAAACATTTCATGTTTTGTCACCTACTATCTAACTATGTTGTGTGACCACTAATGAGAAGTTGCTGCCTAACATTAAGTTATATTTGTTAATTCACAGATCCATTCAAAGGAAAAATATCTCTGGGAATATAGAATAATTTAGTGTTTTAAGATATGCATATCATTTTGATTTGAAAATTACTTCACAGCAGGGGTGGGGAAAAATAAAATTGTCAATCGGTCCCGCTTGATGGCATCATTAATGGAGGGGGGAGGGGGGGGAAAAGAAAGGAATAAAAAAAAACTTCTTTTTTTTATCACATCAGTGAAAAAAAACCCACCCCACAAATTGTATATATTTTACATAATGGAATAAATAATATAAAAAAGAAATAAAAGCTATGAATTTAAATCCCATATATGTATAAAAAGTACGAATATTCAGTACTGTGTCCTGAAAATTAATAAAAGATCGCACCGTTGAAGCGTTTGACAACTTGAGCTAGCACATGTTTAGACAAAGAGATTAATAACGTCATCACTGATTGGACGAAATTTGACCTCTACTGGCTCTAGAGATAACCAGTACGTGGAGCTATTCTGCTTACTCTCACTTGTTAACAAAAAAGTGGAAACCTTTTGTTAATTTTAAAATCCTTTATAATTATTGGATAGACTACATTGAACAGTCAACAATAAATACATTTATAGATTATTTCAGTATATTTTATGCTATTTCAATCAGTTTGTATTGCACAAAAGTCTCTTGCTTCGGACTGGGACACTCGACCCGACAAAGCTCTGTACATAGGTGTTGACAGGTGTTGATTGTAACCAGTTGCAAACTCTGGGTCCTTTGTTTTAATTGGAGTGTAATACCTTGATGGTTCTCTTACCAAGAATGGTGTTATTGTTAACGTCTGTTTAATCTCTTGATCGGCTCAGCAACTTTGACAAAATTAATGTCTAGCCTAGTGGTTGTGGATTGACACTACTGTAGGTCCGACTTCAGTGACTGACAATATAAACTTAGGCAGACTTCAAAATCACAGACGTCTTGCCACTAGCCATATTGACCACTATTTATTTATTATTTTAAATCATGCATGAGATACCGATGTCTGGGCAGGCCTGTCCACTTGACGGATAAGAATTTGTTCCAATAATAGAAATGGACAGGTGCTTCGGACCGACAAGAATGATAAAAGTGGGACCGGCAAAAACACGTTTTAAAAAAATAATTTTGGTCTCAGAGATCGAGAATCGGTCCCAGACCGGGAGAAAGGGGCTTTTCCCCACCCCTGCTTCACAGCCCTTTGTCAGTCTATGTTCCATTCTGTAAGCACTGGCTTGTTGTTATAGGATGATATGAGTACAAGAAAGCTTTGTCAGTCTGTGTTCCATTCTGTAAGCACTGGCTTGTTGTTATAGGATGATATGAGTACAAGAAAGCTTTGTCAGTCTGTGTTCCATTCTGTAAGCACTGGCTTGTTGTTATAGGATGATATGAGTACAAGAAAGCTTGGTCAGTCTGTGTTCCATTCTGTAAGCACTGGCTTGTTGTTATAGGATGATATGAGTACAAGAAAGCTTTGTCAGTCTGTGTTCCATTCTGTAAGCACTGGCTTGTTGTTATAGGATGATATGAATACAAGAAAGCTTTGTCAGTCTGTGTTCCATTCTGTAAGCACTGGCTTGTTGTTATAGGATGATATGAGTACAAGAAAGCTTTGTCAGTCTGTGTTCCATTCTGTAAGCACTGGCTTGTTGTTATAGGATGATATGAATACAAGAAAGCTTTGTCAGTCTGTGTTCCATTCTGTAAGCACTGGCTTGTTGTTATAGGATGATATGAATACAAGAAAGCTTGGTCAGTCTGTGTTCCATTATGTAAGCACTGGCTTGTTGTTATAGGATGATATGAATACAAGAAAGCTTTGTCAGTCTGTGTTCCATTCTGTAAGCACTGGCTTGTTGTTATAGGATGATATGAGTACAAGAAAGCTTGGTCAGTCTGTGTTCCATTCTGTAACACTGGCTTGTTGTTATAGGATGATATGAGTACAAGTAAGCTTGGTCAGTCTGTGTTCCATTCTGTAACACTGGCTTGTTGTTATAGGATGATATGAGTACAAGTAAGCTTGGTCAGTCTGTGTTCCATTCTGTAAGCACTGGCTTGTTGTTATAGGATGATATGAGTACAAGAAAGCTTTGTCAGTCTGTGTTCCATTCTGTAAGCACTGGCTTGTTGTTATAGGATGATATGAGTACAAGAAAGCTTTGTCAGTCTGTGTTCCATTCTGTAAGCACTGGCTTGTTGTTATAGGATGATATGAGTACAAGAAAGCTTTGTCAGTCTATGTTCCATTCTGTAAACACTGGCTTGTTGTTATAGGATGATATGAGTACAAGAAAGCTTTGTCAGTCTATGTTCCAATCTGTAAGCACTGGCTTGTTGTTATAGGATGATATGAATATAAGAAAGGAGGCGGCCACTCATAACCTCTCCCCCATTCGCAGCAGGCCAAAACCTGTAGGAGGTGAGTTTCACATAGGACCGAAGAGAATAAAAAAAAAAAAAACCTTTTAAAATATAGATTAAATATGTAATATACATACAGTTTAATTACAAACTACCAGTAAATAAATACTTTTCATTAAATAATATTAAAATGTCATTGAAATATAAATTTTTGTATTTAATAAGTGACTTGAGGTTGAGCATGACAACGCAAAATTATATGCATGTAATTTTTCCCATCAGTTTACATGTATTTAGTCACTAAGTGAATGAAAATCTTTTATAGATATTAACTGTAAACATTTAGTCTGCATGTATCTAACTGTAACCAGTGACAGAACAATATGAATATGTAATTAACATGCTAGAAGATTTTATTATCTCATTGTTATCTAATTAATGTATTCAGAAAAAAAGCGACATCAGCCTTTATCCCCAATTGAACGACAGTTGCAAGTAAGTAAAGTCTGAAGTGCACTAGATCATATTAATAGATCTGTTCAAATACTAGAACAGTTGACATAACACTTCTGATCTTTGTAGAAATAGTGTAGGCTGTTGGTATTGCTAGATGAAACTTCTTTTTAGCAATATACCTCATTCTAATTTCACCTTTAAAAAGCTTGTATTGTTAGCATGGCATTTGGATTTTTACAACATCTCATATATCATTAAGCATTTGAAAATCAGTATAATTATAATTAAATCTAATGGTGGTTTGCCCTTCATCTGGAACTGAAATGAAAAAGTGGTTATAATATGCTATAGTAAATCATATAACAGGATTTTTGGTTGGAGTTTTCAGGATGAGTTTTTAGAACATGTTTTGTTTTTCAAATTCCCCACAGGAAAATTATTATTAAACTTCAAAAATTGCAAACAAAAATCCACCTTATTTTCCAACAAAATATCAATAATTAGGCACACACAAAAAGTCGGTATCTGATCGGACCAAAATACCAGAATTTAAAAAAAAAATGTTTTAAAGCATGGATTGCACAGAAAAAGATATATATGATACCGAAATAAGGGGCATATTTAAATTGAAATCAGAATGCACATCCTAGTTCATGGTGTAAAAACTGCATGTGATTTTTGCATCAAATGCAGTTTTACATCATAGCAAGAAAAACCCGGCAAAAATCGACATCATACTGTGGGAAATTAAAACAAAAGAATTTGGCGCACAAGGGTTTATTTTGTTTAGCGCTACATTAAAAAACATTTGCCAGCTTAACATAAAATTACTGTATATACTCACCTATTTGTCGATCCCGCCTATAAGTCGACCCCCATCCCCACCCCCACCCCCCCAATCTCAAGCAGTAAAATATTTTTTAAAATATTGACCCACTTGACATGACTTGGAAAAATCTTGTCAACTTGACAGTTGACATAAGATTTTGCCAAAAACAGTGAAAAGTGTCTTACCAGCATTTTCTAGTTATGCATATATTTTTATCTATACAGATCTATATATACTCTTCAAAAAAACGTAGGGGAACTCTAATAAGAATTTACAATTGCCAAACTTGTAAGGTATATTAGCTGTGGGGAATGGTCATATGATAATAGTGAATTATTTGGTCAAACATTGCAACCAGTAGTTCAGTATTACAATAGGTTTTATGACTACCAAAGATCTTGAAGGACGATTGGGGTCAGAAGTGAAATTTGAAAGTTGACATTTTTTTTATCAGTAAATCGCAAATTCAAACAATAAAAATGACTAAAAACAAAACAATAATAACTGTATGATCAACAGAATGAAAACGATTGACAGAAATAATGTTCCACAGTGATTAATGGACCGTCCTGGAAATTGTCAAAATTGAGAATGACACCCCATGCACGTGTACGGGGCAACTGCGTGATGCATGTGCAAACTATGGAATGTGTTTCGGTGTGTTAATAAACAGATCTGAACATTCTTTACTAGGATGTCTGTGGTCAAGACATGTTCGGTCTAATAGTTGATATTAACATTAATATTTCAGGTTCCCCTACTTTTATTGAAGAGTATATATACCCTGTATATATATATATATATATATATATATATATATATATATATACTTTCTTCATATGTCCAAACATAGCCAGCAATCTATGAATGGTTCATCCACCACTACTGGTACACATGAACTCCATTGTTAGTTTGTTGTTTCCTTCATTGTTTTCTAGCACTTTCTATACTAGGGCTGCACTTTGTAATATCAGCAAATACTGTCGATGTCAGTTATTTTTATATATTTAATTTTTTATTTTGAATTTGTGTCAAGACTTCAACTGCTCTCCCTCCCCCCCCCCCCCCCAGCCATATATCACTAATATGTAACATTGCATTTCATTCAGTCAATATGATAATGGTATGGCTATTATTTGGGTTGGGGGGTGAGGTATGAATAGATCGAAGTTTAAATAACATTTTAAATATATTAACCCCAAACTTACACTCTGCAGCACAGTTATTATTTGCTTCTGCAAAGTCTATAACTTTCAGTTTAAATGTTGCGTCGTAGGAACAGCTTTTACATTTTGGCATAATTATATACTTCTTTATACTGAGTGAATATAAATTTACAAACAGTATTCATGACAGAATACAAACTAATTATATTTATCAGTATGGACCTACATTAATGGTGATTGGTTAGGTCACATCACTAAATTAATTAGCCAGCCAATAAATACAAGTTATTTTTGTCTTCTTAATATTTAGCACTTTAGCATCATTATTGCTTAATTACTCAGCCAATAAAAACAAGCCACTGCTATCTACTTAATACTCATAGCTTTAGCCTCATTGTCAAATTCATAATGAGATCACACGAGAACAAAAGCAGGAAGTTGTATCCACATGTCTGGGTCAGACATCAGTGATATGTGGATTATTAAACAAAGGCTTGTTTGTGGTGAATTAGCAGTTAACGCATTGGTCACTTTTCCAGCTTACCATGGGCCTCTATCACACCACAAACTTTATTTGAACAAAGACACACACACTGTCTGTTGTAATGCTATTGATAGGGCAATTTACAATGCTACAGTTGTCATGTCACCAGGCAAATTTTTCAAAGTCGGTGTTTGTTTGTCGGTGCATATCAAATTTCAAGAATACAAACAACTTTTCATGATAGAAAGTAAATACATGCATTTTTATTAAGTAGTACTATTTCTGGAAGATGGAAAGTTTTGTTCAATGAGTACCGTTCCAAAAGTATTGAGCTGCGTAATTATTATGAGGTCGATATGATCCAACATTGGATTTCCACATCATAAAAATTGTGTAATTTTTTTAACTTTTTTCTTTGACTCAACTATAAGTCGATCGCCCATTATTTTTGATAACATTTTGATGCTAAACACTTGACTTATAGGCGAGTATATGTGGTAGCCAATTGTTTTTAAATTCTACAATTGTTGAATTTGGCGGGTGCCAGAGCTAGCCCTGCCCTGGTAGCTTCCTTTCCTCTCCTCTGAGGTCCACTTTTTCTCCATTCTCACATCTCTGTTTCAACTTATTTTACCATCCATCTCCACTTTCCTGTCTTTGTCTCTTTCACAGGTGTACATGTTTTGTGACATTTCGTATCTCACATCCACTGTTTGTCATCAATAGTGAGATCTGTTGTATAGCTAGCAGCATGCTCCAGTGATATGATATTGTTTTTTCATCTTTAATTTAGAAACATTCTTGCTTGTAATATATACCCACTTGTTTCACACTAACAACTAACTATTAACCCCTGCTAGACAAACAACCCAGATAGCTGAGAGTGCTCCTAGCACAGTATGTTTGAACCGTAACTGGGTATATATTCTCAACAAAATTAATTAAGGGCCTGTTGACTTTAGTATTATGCTAGTATTATAATATGTGAGCAAGTTTTGATCACCAATGTTAAAAGTCCCAGACCCCAGTTTCAACCTGTAAAAATGGACACTAAGTTTGGTTAATCTACAAACCTGAAACACATTTGGACAGAGTGAAACATGAGTCTGTGATGTTTGAAGGGGGAAATACCCTTATAAAATAGTTCATACCCATAACTGTTACTTCTGAGAGGTACATGTACGTCCGGGGTTTTAAAAAAATATAAAAATGCATTTTGTGTTTTTATAAACACCAGGATAACCAGAAACACTTTGGATGTATGGAAATGGATAGTCTAAACAATACAATATAAGTAACTTCTGATTTTCATTACAAAAACGGTTAATAGTGAATAGTAAAAACTAGGAACTATTACTTTAACAATTATCAAAAATGCATGCATTGTATGTTATATAAACCTAAAAACAAATGTAATTTCAACCATAAAGAAAAAAAGCCAAACATATCCTTATGGTTTGACATGAGCAATTGCTCTTGCTTGCGCAAAGCTATTTCTGCATGGTTAAAAAATTGCTTGCCCCATCACAACTGATACCACTCTTTTATTTAACTGTTTATTACTGGGAAGTTGACATTTGAAACAATTGGTCTCCTGCATAATTTCTAGAGAGCAGTTTATTGATTTTCAAACCATAAGCACTCTTTCTGCAGGCCCATAATTAATTTTACTGAGTACAAGTACACAAATAAATTTTTAAAAATGAGCAAGTTGTATGTAAGGAAAGGCAAATTTGTTAGGTTTAAGAGAAATTAGAGACAGTGGCTGTTAGTAATAAATCAACATGGAAACAATGGATAGTCACGGCAGTAGATTGATATCAAAGTGGTTTTACCAAGGGCCATATAAGTAGCATCTCTGCTTTTCAAGATATGGGAGAAATGCCTCATTGGTGAATAGTTGACCATTCTGTGTTTAACAATTAATGTCTACTTATTTTCTCTTCTTTTTTTCTTCTTTTTCTTCTTTTTTTTTGTTGACAAGAAAACTACAATTATATTGGTTTAAACATACTTTTTTAATCACTGACAAAAATGGATTAAAAACAGATAAAAAGTTGTGTTCAGTAAGTTTAATATTGTTATTAAATAATAGATATCAAAGAAAGTGAAGAAGCTTTATTCTTGAAGTATTTGATTTGAATAATTATGCAGTTTTGAACATTTAAATGAGTGGTAGTTTCTTTGACAAGTGTTTTGGTTATGAATAAAGACAATGTTGCATGGATCATGTGACTTGAAATATGCATTGTGTTTATCTCTTCAGCAAATGCTACTAACCATAAACTGTTTTGTAAACACTGTCAAAGCTAGAATTAGCCATAAATTAATTGTATATATAAAAATATATGGGATATGAGGACTAGGTAGATGATTTAATACAGTACTTTTCAGGAAAAATTAAGTGTGATTGTGATGGGCCATTTATTAGGTCAACTTCCATGCAAACCTGCCATTAAGTTTAATAAATGAGTAAAAACAGTGCTAATACTTCAGTATTTTTCATTTGACTTGAGTGATACTGTTTATATATAAATATGTGCAAGTATGTTGACTGCTGTAAGTTAGCTGATTTTTATAATAAGCTTTTTATATTTGTCACGCATTATACAGTGTTTACTTAGATTTGCTAGGAAAAGTAACAGGAGATTTTGTCACCTGCTGGTTGTGGTCTTCGTCTTATGTATACTATTAAATATTTTCTGTATTACTATATGATGGATTTCTGGGAGGAAACGGTGTACTCTGGTTTACCTGTTTCACTTGGCTGTGATAGAAAAGTAATAAAGTGTGCCTTGTTTCAGACTGAAGATTCCGACTGGAGCAAGCCCTACACATCTACTCTCAGTGCGAGCCAGTCACTACCAAGAGGTTTGTATTGGCTTTGTTGTCCACATGCTTCAAAATCAGACCTGAAAATCTTCTGTGCTTTT
Organism: Gigantopelta aegis; assembly: GCF_016097555.1. Taxonomy (NCBI): domain Eukaryota; kingdom Metazoa; phylum Mollusca; class Gastropoda; order Neomphalida; family Peltospiridae; genus Gigantopelta; species Gigantopelta aegis. Next base: position 43,600,721 of record NC_054706.1, read on the forward strand.
CTGGAATTGTCGATTTTAGAACTTGTTCATTGATAAAACACTCTTAGTAACCCTCTACCTTTTTAGGACCTTGCAAAGTTTTTGAATTTGTTCTATGTCATTTCTGTCCCTTCAAAATAAACATTGCTGTATATATGCTGTACATATCCTACCTTTCAACATTTTATTACAGGTAATATGAAGCATGGGATTTGAAAATAAATAGTTCTTTATATTTTTAATTTAAAAGATAATGTTAAAAAATTATTTTGTCCTTACATGTAATTTTATATGTTACGTGTTAACACTACATTTATGCAGCTCATTTGTCATTTATAGGAACAACTTTTCAAGAAGATGTTATTGGACAGACTACAGACAGAGAGGTGATGAAAAAAATATTTATGTTAATTATAGAAAATTTTGTATCAGTTTTGTAGAAACAAAAGGTTATAATGGACACATATTTACACCATATATATTATTTTCTTTCTCCACTCTTCTTCATGTTTCTGTTTTCTGTAGTTCTGCTATAAAATGTGTTTGATAAGTGAAGAAACTTACTTTACAATATGACTTAAATTTTGTTTCTGCATTAACTGGTGGCATAATATGTTTAATGTCATTGAAAATAAAGTTATGTATGGTACAAGGTTTAATATTCATGGGTGTGCAGCTTGCTAGATTACAGCTGTCAAAATAAAGCCGAAAGGTATTTCATTTTCATTGAATTTTTTAAAATTAAAAATGCATTTTAAAGAGTTACGCTATGATATAAATGATTATACAACTGAATATTTACCAGTTTTCACTAATTCCACATTTCTGCTTCGAAAAATGTAAACATCCAATTTTTGAAGTAGAAGATAAGTGGCCAAACTTTAATATTAGTAAAGATTATTTTAGTCAGTGTGAGTAGTAACATTTAACTCCACAAAAAATAAACACTTGAGTATATTAATAATGTTGGGTTTTTTTTAGATTGAAATGAGAGCCAAAATGATTGAGGCTAAATATCATGAAGAAAAATTGAAATTACAACAAAAACATGACACAGCTGTCCAAAAAGTGAGTGCTTCTTGATTACACATTAAAACTAACAAATTAATAAACCATAGATAATAATGTACTATCAGATAGAATCATTCAAGTGTGGGGACTTCTTTACCGTTAATTAGTACTGTTTCTTTTTTTGTAACATGACCTCTCACATATTGGATCCTCTCCCATGTCCATTCCAGTTGACTGGTTTGAAGGAATGGAGCAAATGCAATAAGGAAGATGTTAGATTAAGTATTCATGGAAAAATATAATGATAAATGTTTCTTTAGTTTTCAACATCAGGTGGGATAGATGCAGGATTTTCTAGAAGATGGGTGCCTTTTAAGAAAAGGGCACAAACAGTATTCAAAAACGTACCATATATATTTTAGACAGTCTTCCAGGCAACCAAGACAATACATCTGCCCCAATAAAAGGAAAATAAAATTATCATATACATTTGTCAATGATTGAATGTTGGAAGCATTTTAGAGTTTGATGATGGAGTGCACACACCCAACATCCCACCATGTGTGTCCACAACTGCTTGGATGTAAAATAATTAATTTGTATGTGTTTTAATTCTTAACTTACACTGAGAAATAACACCAGTGTAATGTTTTTGTAATGACAAAATCTAGTTCATTTTGCCCCAAAACACAAAATACAAGATGTGTTTCAGATTCTTGATAGAAAAAATGCAGAAATTGAAGATGTAAAAAGTCACTATAGAGGGAAAGCCAGTGACTTGGAAGAAACAGTAACAAAGCTTGAAAGAAAAAGTATGTATAATTAATACCTTTTGTTTGATCTTTGTTTTTAATATTTCACCCTTATTTTTTGCTATTATTCATGGGCTGTGACTGGTACACTGTTTTATGTACCCTCTATTTGCAAAGCATATTTATATTTTTCTGTTAGCACATAAGATGTAAAATACTGTCACATGCGATATCATTCATAAGATTGTAAATAAGAAGGGGTCAGTACTATGATTGACATAATAGTGGGTGGCCAAGTAACAAGGAGCGAATGGATTTTTTAAAAAGGGACTTAATTTTACTCATTGTATTTTGATGTAAGGCTTCAATATTAATTAGATTATAAAAAATTAACTTTGAACATTTTAATTTTAAGTTCATTCGTTGGTGAAGGAATCTCAGGTACTGAGAGAGACCAAAGACAAACAGGTCACAGAACTGAAGAAACTCATAGATGAGACTAATATATCAAGGAAGGCAGAGTTTGACAAAAAGGTATCTGTTGTCACGGTGATCCTCATGTTTCCAAGTAGAAGGTTGCTTTATTCTGAGTAGGCAGCTATATTAAACACCTTTCTAAACAATACATTTAATCCGTAATCTAATCTATAAACATAGTCAGTGTGTACACTACAGTACCTATGAAATTCATTAGTTACTAGCTTATTTTGATAGGGAGTTGTGAAATAGTAATTTGCCATTAAAACTGAATCTTGGTTGGAGGCAGTAATGGCATGTGAACCAGGCACCTCTGAGCCTAGAGGCTAATGGATTGACCATTACACCACAGGCTGATTTAAACTGTGTTAAAATAACATAATAGGTAACTGAGACTACAGGCATCTTGAGGTGGCAGAGTTTTTGCTGCTAACATTAAATGAATGTGGTATGGTAGGATAGGATAAGATGGACATTTGTGAGAGTTTGCACTCTTCATTGCCAAGTCCTAAATACATTGATTATATATGTATCACTACAAAGCATGTTCAAAAATTCTTTCTATAACATGTTAGTTTTATAGTTTAAAGTGACAGACCCTAGTTTTTAAACACTACGACATATGTTTTACTATTATAGCTGTTTTTGATCATTTAAATTGGAAGTACTTATATTTTATTGTTTAGAATGTTAATTTTAGTTCACCTAAGTGGGCCCATTGGGCCATTTCTCGCTCCAGCCAGTGCACCACGACTGGTATATCAAAGTTCGTGGTATGTGTTATCCTGTCTGTGGGATGGTGCATATAAAAGATCCCTTGCTGCTAATCAAAAAGAGTAGCCCATGAATTGGCGACAGCGGGTTTTCTCTATATATATCTATGTGGTCCTTAACCATATGTCCAACACCATATAACCGTAATTGAAATGTGTTGAGTGCATCATTAAATCAAACATTTCCTTCCTTCCTCGCAATTATAACCTTATCCAAATGTGTCTCGGTCATCCACTTCCAGTCACAGGGCTACCTCTTCCTCCTGTTCATTTTGTATTTGTCATAGCAGTGTGTTTATAATCCAACCTCTTCTTGCCACTGCAGCTGCATGATGCTCATTCTGAGTTTGAGAAGGAGAAGTTTGAAATGCAGAAGCAACACACAAAGAATATTCAGGAAATTCTCGATGACACTAACTCGAGGCTGCAGCGCATGGAGCGAGAATACGTCCAGCAGACTGAGTCAACAGTAAGAATTATACAAGAATATTTATTTTGGGACTGACTCTGGTTCTGGAAATTGTGTTTAAGTTTGTAACTGGTTACGTTTTTAAACTTATAATAGTGTAACAAAATGGAGGAATGGATCTCTTTATGGTTAAAGTTCCAATATTGGGTATATTATTAATTTTTAAAATTGGGTAACCCATATCATTTTGTATAACCTATTATGACCATGTGAATGATGTCCTAAATTTAATGTGTAAACATGAAATGGGTTACACAAAACTAGACCATCGTTTGTGCAGTTTTCAGAGTCGTGCTATGATAATGTTGTCTTGTCATGTATATGAAAAAATACAAATTTGTGAAAAGAGTGGCTTCCCATAGAGGGATTCCTAAGGACTTTTAGTATATTATTCTTGGGCCTTGAAGAAATGCATGGGATTGAAATAAATTCTGTTGCATTTTGTTCCAAGTTGAGTAAAAAAATGTTTTTAGATAGATTGCCTGACCTGTTGTGTTAATTTCAGATATCTCCTGGTGTATTTATTGATGTAATACGTTTACCACAGACATTAACATATTGAGTGATTTACTTGATAGTTTTACCACAGACATTAACATATTGAGTGATTTACTTGATAGTTTTACCACAGACATTAACATATTGAGTGATTTACTTGATAGTTTTACCACAGACATTAACATATTGAGTGATTTACCGAATAGTTTTACCACAGACATTAACATATTGAGTGATTTACTGATAGTTTTACCACAGACATTAACATATTGAGTGATTTACTTAATCAGGCGAGTGTTATAAAGGAGCTGGAGTCGCGTGTTCAGCAGCTCACAGAGGAGGTGGACAAGACCATCCAACAGAAGGTGAGCCTGGAGGAGCAGGTCATCACCATGGAGACGAGGTCGAGCCAGCTGAACGAGGAAGTGAATGACCTGCGTGACCGTCTGCTGCAGGAGGAACGCGACCACCAGACCACGCTGGCGGGCCACGAGCATGAGATGAGGACTCTGAAACACAAGACCGAGGCCAGCCTTGAATTCCTTAAACAGGAGCAGACCATGTCCGCTGCCAAGGTCAGACTTGTACTGTGCACGTTTCAGTATAGTAGTTTAAAGATTGTCTTATCAATATTTAAAAAAATTTCATGACAGTTGCATGATGGCAAATTTCCAACAGATTTTTAAAAATTAATTTTTGTTTTGAAATGTAAAAATGATATCTTGAGCACATTATAATAAAAGGAAATCACTGTAGAGTGACGAGGTTAAACAGTTATTGCACACATGATTTACACACATCTGTTCATAATCTTTCACAGCCAATAATTGGCTGCTATTTTAATAGATATGTCATGTGGATATTTCTGTTTTCTATTTTTAGCAACAATTTGGGTTTTTAACAATACATATCTAAATAGATATTTTCAAGTGAATTATCCATAGATTATATGCACAATTGAAAAATTTGTCGTTATTTATGACCAAAAATGTTTTTAAAATAGTGTGGGCCCAATCCCCCGAAAAGAGTTTCTATAATGTAATAGCCTAACTGTGCCTTCCCTTTTTCTACTTAAATAAAATAGTTTTAGTCCCACCGTGACATCAACTTTTAATGTTTTGTGTTTAGATCAGTTTCTCACAAACTATAAGTCCTAGGTCAATAAAACTTTGTTTATAGTTGCACCTATGGATGTTCATCACAGTGTACCTAAAACCTTTATGGTGGGCAAGACATTTTTTTTTTTGCTTATGTAACTAGCCCTGAGGCCTGATTTGTCAGTCGCGTCAACAGTCCTAAGTTTTATAATGTTTTCAAAATTGAATACATTTATTTTGTTTAGGCAATGGACACAATAGAAGACCTGCAACAGCAAGTGGAACATACCAAGAAACTTCTTAAGGATACAGAGGAACAGCGGCAAAGACAAATGCGGGTCAGTCAGCTTTATTATCTATTGCTGTTTTATGGTTCTAACAGGTGTTTGGGGGTTTTCTTATAGTTAATACATTTATTTGATGTGTGGGATCTAGTTCAGTGGTTAGAGCTTTCACGTGAAGCGTGATTGGACAAAGGACTGATGCTTTAAATTCATAAATTTTGGAATCTGCTAAATGATTTAGACATGTTATGGAGACATCTTTTCAAACATTTCATCGTATTAAATTGTTTTTGTTTTGTTTTTAATTAAAGTATACTTTTATATTTATTTTATTAATTATGACTTGATTGTTACAGGAGCTTGAGCAGGTTCACCAGCAAGATAAGCTGCATTTAGAAAACCTCCATGACAAAGAGGTACATTATATATTACAATATACAGTATCTTAGGCCATGTTAAAATGTAATCATATTCATATACTTACCTTTGTATGACATCCAATAGCCCAAGTGCATTTTTGTGCTTGGGTGTCATTAAACATTCATTCATTCATGCATTCATGCATTCATTCATTCATTCATTCATTCATTCATTCATGATAAAATGTTTGCTGTAAGTCATTATTATACTATATTAGTGATGGGTAGACAAAATCCAACATATGGCTGTGGAAGAAGAATGTATGGCTTTTTAGGAAGTCCTGGTATTATATCTCAAAATCCATTTTATGTCAAACAAAAAGAGTATGCGCCTCAAGAACTAGGGTAAATGACTTTAATAGTGTAGTTTGGTGAGCTGTACTATGGTGTTAATCATATGGAATCACTGTATCTGTATCTTAGATATGATCTATTTTGTAGATCCACAGTATGAAGAAAGAACTGGAGCAGCTGGACCAAGATTCCCAGAAGAAGATTAAAAGACTTGAACAACTCATTTTGTGAGCTTTTTACTGCTTTTGAGTGTGTACTTTTCAGTTTGGCCACTGTGATATGTTATTGTACGATAATTAAATTTTTGTTAAATTAATTACAATTTAATGCCATCCCATTGGTCGATCCATAGCAACTTGAGTGTGTTCATTGAACATTGAACATTAAAATAACGTCATGGATTGTCGAATTTGATATTGGTAATTTGTCTTACTGAGCGTTATTGTTTAAGAACCAAACAATAATTCAAAATAAAGTATGGACTTTCAGTGTTATTTTTTTATTATTAGTAAGTATGTTTGAAATTAAATTATACGTATTGAATGTTGTTTCTTTTATGTTCAGCTGGGTATGAATAAATAAAATCATCCACAAACAGGCTTCACCGATTTACACTGTTTGCGGATGATTTTTTTTTATCATATCCTGATGAACATAAAAGAAATAACACACAATCTTTTAAACTTTTAAGATGTAAAAATTATTGTTATTATCCTTATGGTACTATACACTTTAGTTCATTCAAAAACAGGCATCCCACCTTTTCACATTGTCACAAAATGTTAAAACACATATGTTGTCTTTTTCTATTGTTTATAATAATTTCTTTGGGTCACAGTACAGTATATAGTATTCTTTGACATAATTTTCCATAATCATTTGATATTGATGGTGTTGAAAATGTTTATTCAAGACATGAACCACAGCATACCCTGCATCAAAAATACCTGTAGCCAAATGGGATTTTTATTAGCTATAATGAAAATGTTTTAGCCAAAATTCTTTTACGCAATAAAGTATAGAGTTTTTATATACATGTATGTATATGAAAAATAATTTTTTACAGCTAATTATGTACAAACTGGCATAATTCTGAACAACAAAACTGTATTTCCTGAGCAAAATTGTATCTCTGCAAAGGGCAGTCTAAAGGACATGAGGCAAGTTCGTGATTGCTTCCAAGATCCGCTATCAGGTGTTCATCCTTAAGAGGACTGCCATCTTTTATAATGTTAGAATTTCTATATTTAAAACATACAGAGATTAGTTGCAATTATAACTGCATATAGGCATCCAAAGACAGCAAAAGGGATTGGGACAGTTGATATATTACTTAGCACGTGGGGGTGGTGGTGCACTATCTGTTAACATCTGTGACATTAAATCAACAAAAGTACAGAAATATGGGAGTGGGTGGATGTTTATGGCAACACACCACCATTCGTTGTGTCATTACTTGCTGTTGCAGCTTAATATAGTCCACTTTTAGAAATAGTTCATCATAAAAAAAAATACTACAAAATTCTGATATACTTTTTGAAATGTTTCTTTGATGTTTACATGTAGGTTGACCTCTGTAGTATCTAAATAACCCATTGGTTTGAAGTAACTTGTTCTATGTAGTACCAACTGATAACAACTGTGCAAGTGGTATGGTGCCACTTGTGTAACAGCAATGTGAGGCGGTGGTCGAGCATAGGGGACATTAATTGAAAATTTTGTGGTCAACCTATGTTGATTTTTTACACGGTTCATGTCAGTTGAGAGCACTCCCTAAAATTAGTAGTCACATGACCCTCTCAACAGTGTTGTATTTTTCACAGAATATATTCTGACAGAAATTGTATTGAACTGCATGGAGTAATTAATGGTGGTGGGTTTTTTCTTTCCTTTCTTCTCTTTTTCTTTTTCCAAATAAAATATTTCTTTAATATAGCATTCTTTATGTTGGTTTAAGTTGCTGCTCTTTTTTTCTGCTTTTAAAAAAAAAATAACCCATCAATTCCTCCTCCTCCTCCCGGGCAACAATTTTATAATTTGCACCATGTTGTTGCTGTTGGTGATTTTAACATCAATCAGTTCCATTTCCACATTGCAATGTACTGATTTTCTCAGTGTTTGATTTTCTATTTTTTACATTTTGCCTAACACCTTTACTCAGACTGAAAATAAAATATTTGTTGATTTTAGAGAAAAGGAGAAAGAAAACACAAAGTTACAAGAACAAATCCATGCCCAGGCTGTCCAATCAGAGAAGGCCTTGCAGGAGTTCAAGGCACAGGTTGAGAAGAACCAGATTAAAGTTTACGATGACATGAAAAAACAGGTCATACACTTATATATTACACATTAAACTGAATAGGTTTTGTTTATCTATTTATTGGTTATTGTAAAATACCTGTTGAGAATCAAGCATTTTTATTATTTACTGTGGTAAATTATACTATCATTCAACTATCTACCTGATTTTACCTCGAGAAAAACAGAGATTGGTGGTCTCCTGAATCTATATGTCTATCTGTCCATTCATCCATTCTTTTCTTTTTTTCTTTTTTTATCATATAACAGGTTTTTTCTGTCAACTTAAAATTTAGAGATGTATTTCAACTTTGTATTTGTTTGAATTTTGTTTCAATGTTTGCAAAAAAATTTAGTATTATTTTTAGAAGTGTAATTGCTGTCATAAGTAGTTGTGTTCTAATCATAGAGTGCAATGTCAAAGTTCGACGTGCACTGTCAAATATTTATGGAGTAAAAAGCAGCTGTGGCTCTGATTGAAAGTAATATGTAACACTGATTATTTATGCTGTTGCCAATAAATTAATATATTTTTATTTAGTATACAATTATTATATAGTATACAATAGAGGTGAAAACCAGCTGCTCATATCACTTTTATTAGAAATTGTTTTAACATTATCAGCAATGGGAATTGACTTGGTTTAAAAGAACCATAAGTAATGTTATGAGATGAAAGTAAACTTGTTTTGCATTAGTAGTATATTATTCTGTTATGTTCTTATACCCTGTATTTACTTAATGATCAGAATAGTCCCTTTTCTTTCTGGGGCTGGATATATCTTAGTTGGTGAGCATTCGATCGGGTCAGTTGGTCACCTTTATGTTTACCTTTTCTGCCAAAGTCAAAATCTGTAATTATCTTTTACCGGTGAGCATAGTAGTCTCTTATATTGGTGGTTGTTCTTCAGTTATTATTTTTATTGGAACCTGACCTTGTTTTGCAGATGGACCAGGTTGAGAGTGATTTGAACAAGTCGAAGCAGTTGCGAGAGAAGCAGTGTAAGGAGTTCAGCAGACAGCTCGATGAACAGGCCTACAAACACGACCGAGAGGTATGCTTGTCCTGGCCGGCTATTCACTCCTACCTAATCAGGCCGGCATTGTCCAGACGTTACTTAGCTTAACCAGTAGTTAACAGACATTTTCTAAACTAAACCAAGAACCGAATCAATACAAATAGGGGTAGGATTTAGCTCAGTCGGTTGAGCACTCGCCTGAGGTGCATGTGTCGCAGGGTCGAACCACCTCCATAGATCAACTGAGTGGGGTTTTCTCGTTCCTCTGTTGACTGAGTCAGAATTACCAAATGTTTGACATCCAATAGCAGATGATTAATTAATCAATGTGATTAAGCAAAACAAACTTTAACTTTAACAGTACAAATAATAACTGAAGACATGATGTTGAAACTTGATTAAGAACAACAAGTATATTTTGTGTTTGTATAATATAATTAAAAGAAAAATCTTAAACTACCACAGGTTTTCTATCTTGGGTGGTTAAATTCTGCCCAACCTAATTTTCAACACATAGAAAAGAATAGAGGAACTAAAATGATGATTAAGCTGTTACAAACATTAGAATGATTAGAAATATAAATAATACATGAATGGCCATTAGATACCATTTATCTCACGAGTTGTTTTAAAATATATCTAACGAGCAAAAGCGAGTTTGATACGTTTTTAAACAACAAGTTGAGAGATAAATGATATCTAACACACAAAATTCAGTTTATTATTCTATTTCTTACATATCCTGAAAAACCAGTTTTTTTGCAAATTTTAACATCGTTTTCGACTAAAAGTTATTTACAGCCCTTGCACATGTAGCTAACTTACGCATCACAGACAAATGATTGTCAGGTTAACTATACGTCAGTGTAATCAATTTCGATTGTGCTGTTTTTGCATTGGATATATGGCATTTGTGACCTGGTCATCACCTAGGAGCAGCCAGTAGTATGTCTTGAAATTGTTAACACAAGTACATGGTTGTTAACTGTCTGTCTTGAGACGGATTTCCATCATCAGAGAAATTGTGGAAATTATTTTTTCAGAATCACTTCGGCCGTTTTCGGTTTCCGTAATGTCAACTCGATCGCTTCGGACGTTTTCTTTCCCCCACTGATCCCCTTTAGGGACCCATCCCAGGGTATAATCTACCATACATTTTGGGGCCGGTGAACGGCCCCATTCCCCTAACGTAAATTCCCAATCCAATATCGATTACGAACACGTGACAAACAACTCTGACCTGGATATGCAAATTAGTATATCCTGTTTTGATACAGTTTGTTGTATCGTAGTTTTTAGTAATAATGCCTACATTGTCTGATATAATACATTTTTGGTAGCATACAACTTTTTGTTTTAATCCATCCATTTGCGTTAACACATATTTGGGGTCTATCGCAACATGTCCAATCCGCTATTTACTTAGTCCGAACGGACGTAGAAAGTAAAAGTATTGACTTAATGTGCATCCTGCACTACCATTTGCTGTGCTATTTTAAGCAGACGATCTTATTTTGTTCAAAGGTGTGTATATATGTTTCGTACTTTTTTTTTCAGATATTATTATTATTATTTTTTTTTTTTTTAATAATTTTTGGTATGTTTTTTGTCATTAAACCCCCCCTATCCCCAAAAAAAAGCCGTTACTACAGTAGTTGTAAATTAAGTGAAAAAAACCCCTAATTTAAATGTGCTACTGACTTCCTTTGAAAGTAATGGCCGTACCCGATGTCACACCATGTGACGAACAGCACGTGTGAGTTTGAACACTGTTACAATGTAATAGTTCTGCTGGGAGATTATTAGATTGCGTATTATAGATATTGAAACTTAATCAAATTGATCCGGTAAAAAATTAACATTTACCGACCTGCGGTATGTTACTTTTTTATTATTTACGATTGAATAATGGGGTCATTCGAGAACTGCGCAACATGCACTAAGGAGAGTGGGAATTATGGGATGTGTGACAAAACATAATTGGGGGGGGGGGGGGTTATTGTGCAACGTAATGTTAATTAATAAAGTAAAATGCAACCAGTCATTGCCATTTTATTTTAACATATATGTATTACTACAGACCCCAAAGTAAAATGTGACACAGTCACAAAACATTACACGAGCGAGAGGGGTATTAAAACTGCAAGATTTTGCGTTACGTATTGTTAAATGGACACAAAGATCAACAGAGGACTATTCAACGTTAGCGTAATGCAGTATCAGACATTGGCTTTTACCCAATTTTTAACGGCCATAATGAATTTACAATAAGACTAGGGCGACCCGATGTAAATGTATTTGAATATTTGATGTGCCGTCCATTAGCTGGTGGTCAAGCCTAAATAAATAATATCAAGTAATAATGCAAACTTTTAAAAAATGCCCGTAGTTTATGAAAGAACACCCCAGCAAATGTCAGCCTAATAGGACTATTTTTTATTAATATAGGTTCACTGCAGGACCCATCAAATTAATGTTTTTGTCCAATAAAAAAAAAAAAAAAACAGAGTTTGGGTTAGGAGAAATACATGTTTAAAGTGGACTACAATTGTCATATAAAACACTACCATTTTGAATGGTGATATAATCATGGCACTGACATCCACCATCTAAATGCCCTGTACCTTGAAATTTCAGTCACAGCATTTTACTTTTGTTAACAGCCATGCAAGTACATGTGAAAACAAGTATGTGTTATCAAAAATAATGAATGATGTTCTCACCAATGGGTGTGTAAGAAAAACATTTATGTGGTATGATTTTTGTATGATATGAAATGATGTGAAGTCTTGACTTGTAGCTCCAGGAGCTGAAGCAGAGGTATGAGAATGAAAAGTCACAGCTGCTGCGCGATTTCCACGTCCAGAAGGAATACATGATACAGGAACATGAGCGAGATCTGGATGTGTTGAAGGAGATGAACCGCAAGGAAATGCAGGAGCTGGAGACCAGGCTCAGCAGCAGACATGAGAAAGATTCCAAGGTAAAGCAATTTACTGTGTAATCCTTGATGGTGCATCATTAGGTCATCTTGGCTGTTTTTAACAGTGTTTTATTTACAAGGTGAAGTAATTTACTGTGTAATCCCTGATGGTGCATCATTCGGTTATCTTAGCTGTTTTTAATAATGTTTTATTTACAAGATGAAGCAAGTTACTGTGTAATCCTTGATGGTTCTTCATTAGGTCATCTTGGCTGTTTTTAATAGTGTTTTATTTAGAAGGTGAAGCAAGTTACTGTGTAATCCTTGATGGTTCTTCATTAGGTCATCTTTGCTGTTTTTAATAATGTTTTATTTACAAGATAAAGCAAGTTACTGTCTAATCCTTGATGGTTCTTCATTAGGTCATCTTGGCAGTTTTTAATAGTGTTTTATTTACAAGGTGAAGCAAGTTACTGTGTAATCCTTGATGGTGCATCATTAGGTCATCTTAGCTGTTTTTAATAATGTTTTATTTACAAGGTGAAGCAATTTACTGTCTACTCCTTGATGGTTCTTCATTAGGTCATCTTGGCTGTTTTTAATAGTGTTTTATTTACAAGGTGAAGCAAGTTACTGTGTAATCCTTGATGGTGCATCATTAGGTCATCTTGGCTGTTTTTAATAATGTTTTATTTACAAGGTGAAGCAATTTACTGTCTAATCCTTGATGGTTCTTCATTAGGTCATCTTGGCTGTTTTAATAGTATTTTATTTACAAGGTGAAGCAAGTTACTGTGTAATCCTTGATGGTGCATCATTAGGTCATCTTGGCTGTTTTTAATAGTATTTTATTTACACGGTGAAGCAAGTTACTGTGTAATCCTTGATGGTGCATCATTAGGTCATCTTGGCTGTTTTTAATAGTGTTTTATTTACAAGGTGAAGCAAGTTACTGTGTAATCCTTGATGGTGCATCATTAGTTCATCTTGGCTGTTTTTAATAGTATTTTTTTTACAAGGTGATGAAACATACTGTGTAATCCTTGATAGCACATCATTAGGTCATCTTGGCTGTTTTTAATAGTGTTTTATTAGTCCCCTACCGGTCCAACTGGAGGGGACTATAGGTGTCGTCTCCATCTTTCTCTCTGTCTGTCTGTCATTCCATCTGTGACACATATAGTTTTCCAGATGTTATTTTTAGAGTGCCTTGAGATATTGAGCTGTGTATAGCTTTATCATGTACTGTTGCAGATCAAGTGTGACTTTCATGGCGATTTACCCATTTTTGATAGAGTAATGGCCCTTAAACTTAGGAGATACCAAAATTTGTTATCCAGATTTATTTATTTTACAATGTCTCAAGATATTGAGCTTAAATTTTGTATATAGTTTTATCATGTACTGCTAGAGATCAAGTTTAACGTTCATGGCAATTTACCCATTTTTCACAGAGTTATTGTTCTTAAAATTAGGATATATAAAAATTAGTTGGGCCTGGTAGGGGACATGTATTGCAGTATTCTCAAAATGCTTGTTTCCAAGATGATGAAACATAATGTGTAAACCTTGATGGTACATCAGTTATGTCATCTTGTTGGTTTTGAATAGTGCTCTATTTTTATTTATCTTCTGGTGTAAAAGATGTAGCACTGGTAAGATTTTAGGTTGGTACGGTACTGGGTTTGTATGGGCTCTCACCCAAAATGATGCAGGGGTGTCTATAAACATTCATTCATTTGAACCCAGAGTGAAGGCACCATGAGATTAAATGGGCAAATGCACTCCATATATATTGAACAGTACTCCACTGATGGCATATAAGCATCATGGTATGTGTTATTCTATCTCTGAAAAAAAAGGTCATATAAAAATAACATAAGCAGAAATATTTTATGTGGTAACATTTCCTTCTCTAACCCATTAAAATCTGTCATTGGGAGACTGCACGGGCCTCTAAATTGCACTCATACAATACTGAAATCTTAACTGTATATAACCACAAATTAAAATAAATGATCATAACAATTATACACCAGACATTTTTTCTCCAACTGAAAGAGGTGCCGTTTTTGTTGAGACCACTGAGCCCTGGTGATTTCCTAGCAACTGTGCTGTTGGTGTAATCGTGTGCTTTTGGAAGAGAGTGTGATGGCCGTTTCTTCCAACTACTTATGAAGCTGCATAAAGTTCCATAATACTAGTGGTAATTGATTTTGTGAACCTTGGAGCACAAATTCTTTAGCAACTCTTGATTTTGTAAGCTGTCAAAAAAGATGGAATAAAAGAGAAAAAGATTTCTTTAAAAATCATTAAATCACTTATTACAAAATGAACACCATCATGTGCAGCTTTATGCATACTTGTTTTATTTCCAGACCATCTCTGAACTGGAAGCTCAAGTGCGAGAACTGAGGGAAGAGCTCGTTCAGTCCAACCAGCTGAGGAAACAGCAGCTGGTCGAGCTGGGACTGCTCCGAGAAGAGGAAAAACAAAAGATGCAGAGAGACCATGAGGCCGAGGTTTGTAATGATGGTAAAGCCGTCACAAAGAATCACAGTTTGTCATCATGGGCTTTACTGTCTCATGATTAATTCAGCCTATGCTATGATTGTTTTGAAAGTTAAATTAACTTAGTAGTTTGCCTATCTTTACACAGTAATGGTTGTAAGTCTTGTTGCTTTCAGACAGCTAGTTAGTATCCATTAATAAACTTTTTTAATTATACCAGTTTTGAAATTCAAGATACTATGAATTAATAGCATTCAGTTGGTGTTGTTTCTTCGAAAGCTAATTTGTGACATTTGTTTCTGCATGTCTATTCTTTTATCAAGATGATGTTTTTATATTGCCTTCAAAATGTAAGATTCTAAGTGATTTGACAGTGGAAGAAGACTGCAATAACTTGAGTTTAAAACCCCCACATTTTTCATGTTAATTGTCAGGCAAGGCACTTTGCAGTTTCTGAATAGAGCAGGTATTCTGTGAAGATTGAGTTACAGAGCTTGCACCATCCCACAATCACTTGTTATTACACAGATGTTGTACCCTTATTCCATTTTGACTGTTCCCATACCCATTACTTTAGGCTAGATATAACCCTGCCTCTAACATTAGTGTATTGTTAGGTGGCAACAAAATAATTGCATTGAAATCATTGCGACATTATATGATTTTATAATTTTATGGTTGTTATAATAAGACTTTGAAAATGATCTGATAGATTCAGTATTTCTGACAACGTAGGTGTTACGGTTACGCAGTGAACTAGAGCAGCAGAGACTGGAGCTGCAGAAGACGCACAGCACGGAGATGGAAACCATGCTGGAGAAGGTAAATCTCTTTGTTTGGTCATACGAGTAGTGTGTCAGTGTGTGGGATGAGAATCAAAGGGAAATAACTCTTTCAGTGACTTTGCTGTGAAATTGTGAAAAGCCATTAGTGTCTAATAAGCAACAAAAGAAATTTGAGGTGCAATATAATAATAGAATAGGTTGCGGATGTGAAATAGAAGAACATTGGAATTTAAAAGAAGAGAGTTTTTAATTAATGTCATATATAATTTACAATGTAGGATACAGGGTATTTGTATTACATTTTATGTTTAAAAAAAATTGTCTCGCAGAGTATATTTAGAAAAAAATTACTGTTTCTTCTATGGGTGAATTGCGTGTGATGTTAAGTGTATCAGGCTAAGTAAGAGGAATAGTGTAGCAGTGTTTACAACATTTCTTGATAATTCTGAGGGTTTTGTTGTTGCTGTTCTCAGTACCATACTTAAATACAGTTCTTGGGCTTAAAGATTCAGTGGAGTATAGAAGTCCTTGCAAGTGCTTTTTAACATCTATTATTAAAAGTGGTAAGGACTGGGATTTGCAGATCGACAGCAAAAGCACTTGAATGATGGGAGGAGCTGTCTGAACAGGAACAATGATGTACTTAAAGTACTTAAAGGGAAGATTTTAAAAATATTCATTCATAAAACAATTTTGCTGATACCTAAATGAGTCTTTTTCTCTTCTTTTGATTTTTGTGGGGGGTTTGGTCCTTTTTGTTTTGTTTTAGAATTGACTATTCATTCTAGATTGGGTTTTTTGTTGGGTTGTTGTTTGATGGTTTGGGTTGTTTTTTTGTTTTTTATTTATCTGGATTTAATGTTTGATGTAAAATTTAGTACATTATGAGTCTTGTAGTAATGTTGCCTTACTTGTCTTCTTTAGACCAATCATAGGCTGAAGGACATTGAGAGAGAATATTCTGAAAGGGGACAGAAGTCAGCAGAGGTGAGTCTGGTCATAAACATACTGGAAAACATTTACTTTCTGTTGCGATGTTAAAATGCTCAAAGCATTAACATATTAGCAGATGAAATATAATAAAATGGTGTTTAGTATGGTTGGTATTTCGAATCTCATTTTTTAGATTGTTTCAGAAGTACCTTATTTTAGAAATGTGAAACAAATCCCTTAGATTGTTTCAGAATTACCTTATTTTAGAAATGTCAACAAAATCCCTTTTCTTTCTGTTGTTTAAGATATGGACAATATGTTAACATGATAACTGTTTTACATTGATTATTTTTTGTATAATATTTATTTAAAGCGAAGTGTTATTAGATTATCTCTCTTGACAGAAATTTATTCAGCCAGTTGATCATTACAAGTAGCATTTGACTATAATCAAAATAGTAGTCTGAAGTATGTCTGTGCAATCTTAAAATCTGCTGTGGCATAACATCATTTATCATTTTTCTGTGTAGCAGTAGCATAATGTTGATATTTGTATGACAGTTCTGTTGTAAGGACATAAACATCTGATTATCCTCTAACTTTGGTGGTTGAAGTTTTGGCTAAGGGTACCCCAACAAGAAGGTTTGCTAACTAAGTCCATTCCACACAGGGGATTCTCTGTGAGCTCATTCACACTAGATGAGACGGTGTGGCTCTTGCATCTGTTGCATCTGCCTCATGCATTCAGAGTATTTACATCAACCGCAGTTAATAAGCTCACTGGATGCATTTTCATATTAAACATGTTAAAAGTAAAACTATGTTTTCAACATGTTTGTAAGTCTTTATGTATTTATCATGTTTATTATTGCAATGTATATAGCACCAGATTTATGAAGCCTGTTTTTCTTAAACGGAGGTGTTTAAGCATTGTAAATTCATCCCATAGTGATTTGTATCAATATTGAAAGAGCATGCAAATCATTATTTTGATAAATTGATGGTTTGATTTACCGTAAATATCTTACTAAATTTCTGCATTGAATGGTTTTATTTTATATGTTCATGTTAAAGTTCAAATATCATAGCTGCACCTGACTATTTATGTTAAAATAATTAACTAACATTGGATTAATATGTGGTGGACATGTGGCTGGTGCATTTTAATGTTTGTAGTTGCACCACATGAACGTGCCACATCCATTGTAAATGAGCTTTTATAGAACTTGTCGTGAAGGTGATGTTTTTTATTTGACATCGTCCTCACCTGACAACTTAATGAGCTTAACCTGCTCAGGTTATTGCAGCAGATATTTCTTTGTTCTAAACAGATTACCAGTGATAGCCTGCTCAGGTTGTTGTTGCAGCAAATAATTCCTTGTCCAGACCGATCACCAGTGATAGCCTGCTCAGGTTGTTGTTGCAGCAAATAATTCCTTGTCCAGACCGATCACCAGTGATAGCCTGCTCAGGTTGTTGTTGCAGCAAATAATTCCTTGTCCAGACCGATCACCAGTGACAACCTGCTCAGGTTGTTGTTGCAGCAAATAATTCCTTGTCCAGACCGATCACCAGTGATAGCCTGCTCAGGTTGTTGTTGCAGCAAATAATTCCTTGTCCAGACCGATCACCAGTGACAACCTGCTCAGGTTGTTGTTGCAGCAAATAATTCCTTGTCCAGACCGATCACCAGTGATAGCCTGCTCAGGTTGTTGTGGCAGAGAATTCCTTGTCCAGACTGATCACCAGTGACAACCTGCTCAGGTTGTTGTTGCAGCAAATAATTCCTTGTCCAGACCGATCACCAGTGACAACCTGCTCAGGTTGTTGTGGCAGAGAATTTCTTGTCCAGACCGATCGCCAGTGACAACCTGCTCAGGTTGTCGTTGCAGCAAATAATTCCTTGTCCAGACCAATCACCAGTGACATCCTGCTCAGGTTGTTGTTGCAGACAATAATTTCTTGTCCAAACTGATCACCAGTGACAACCTGCTCAGGTTGTTGTTGCAGCAAATAATTCCTTGTCCAGACCGATCACCAGTGACAACCTGCTCAGGTTGTTATTGCAGCAAATAATTCCTTGTCCAGACCGATCACCAGTGATAGCCTGCTCAGGTTGTTGCGGCAGAGAATTCCTTGTCCAAACCGACCACCAGTGACAACCTGCTCAGGTTGTTGCGGCAGAGAATTCCTTGTCCAGACCGATCACCAGTGAAGACTAACATGCTCAGGTTGTTGCGGCAGAGAATTCCTTGTCCAGACCGATCACCAGTGAAGACTAACATGCTCAGGTTGTTGCGGCAGAGAATTCCTTGTCCAGACCGATCACCAGTGAAGACTAACATGCTCAGTGTTTCTTGTTTCACACAGTTCACCTCAAGAGTAAATTTTTCACAAAAACGTATAAACATGTGATGTGAAAGTAACCACTTGTATGTTTCAGCTGCTGCCAGATAATCTTGTATGTGGTAATATTTCTTATTCACTGGGTAGTCATACTAAAATTATAGCACAGTTAACCAAAGGCTTTTCGGTTCATGTTTTAGCTGTCAAATTCAGAAAGATTTTATGCATTGTAGATTTAAATTTTTGTTAAAACTATGTTAAAACCAAGTCTGTTTTAATATTGTTTTATTTTATTTTAGTCTTTAATACATTACCTAGAAAAATCACTTGGCTGTATACTTAATAAGAGGAGATGAATATGATGTTTAGTAATTAGGGTTGCCACTGGCTCTGGAAGTGAGTCAATTGTATACTAAAATAACAGTTTATAATTGATATTTTAAATGATAACCATTCAGTGCACTATAATTATAATTGCATAAAACATAACTGTGGTAATGTTCTAACATTTAATTTTTCTTAAACCACCTGAATTTAACACTTAACTGAATGCTTTTTGACAATCAAAATATACAAATAATACACCTGAAAACACCAAATATTTCTGAAATTACAAAACAAATTAATTAAAATTTGGAAATTTTATTGTAATCAGAATAGAGGATCCCTTTAACAAAACAACTTTTTGCAAGACAACACATTTTTCCAACAATATATTTATCATTTCAGTATCAACATAACAAAAAAAAAGTTCACTAGACTACTTTTTCAAGTTTCGTTCCAGTTACACAGTTACTTTTCTTGTTGACATTTGTCATATTAAGTACAAGTTATTTTCTTGCACAGTGGAAGTAGCCCGGGAAGGCGGGTGGTGATCTGATGCCAGTTCTCACATAAATGCATGTCAGACCTGTAGCACAGCCGCAGAATCCATTGGGCTTGTCGAAAATATTACAGTGCTCTCCCTCCAAGTTATATTTACGACATGTTCCTGTTGTGAAAAAAATATATATATATACACACACATTATTAAATGGCAGGGTCACATAGACAGTTGACATACTAAATGGCCACACAAAATAGTGTCTGAAAATATGACCTGGTGTTAAACATAAAATTGAAGCCAACTTTGAAAGTAATAAATGCATGGCAGCTGACATACTGAATGACTCAACAAAATATATCTGAAAATGACATTATGTATCACTGAATTTGTCACAAAAAGTACCATAATCTTCTCAACCAGCTATATCTGTCCACATTCTATTGAAATTCTTGTTAATAACTAATAATTAAATCTGTATTCATATTGATCTAACTTTAGCTCTTAAAAATGTTTCAAAAGAGCATGTGGTTGAGACTCAGCTGTGTTAGCTGAACCGTAAAGTCATCCATACAGCTGTTTGTAGTGGGTCATTTGCCACATGAATATGCCTTTAATGATAAAATTAATAAAAGTCATATTATCATCTTCATAGTAATGCACGGGCAAACATTTATTTTTATAAAAAACTGTTACATTCTGATCTTGGGCATGTGTGTTGAGCCTGTTAAATCTTTATTTTGACTATAGCCTAATAAGTGTTTATTATAAACAACTGGTGAAATCCCAGGAGATAACATTGTTTTTATAATTGCTAATAATTGATAACTGATAAACTAATATTATCAAGCAAACGGTATTACAATAAACCTATGAAACAAAACTTTGATATATACCGTACATGCACATAGAACCTTATATGCATACTAATCTAACATTTGTAATTAATGACTACAGAAGCCATCATATTATTAATTCTAAATACTGACATCATACCTCACACGTTTTTGTCTCGTTTAATTACACTGCTATATTTTTTATGTGTTTAAAAAAAAAATTAAGTGAATTTTTTGTATCATATGTTAAAATAAATGTTGCTATTGTCCTATGTAAGATGAACAATAATTTGAACACAACACAAAAGAAGATCGTTGGGTGAAAATCTACAGTGATTAGTCCACAATAAATAATAAAATAGGAACAGATAATTAAAGCATAAAAACAGTTTATATATGACATTGTTCACTTGTTAAATATAGAACATTAAGTAGAGAAATATTTCAGCTTTTTTTGTGCAAAATGATTTTTACGAAATAGATTGGATTTGATTTGAAATGCTAAAATATTACCTTTATTTAGGTTTAGTGTGGACTTTCAGCTTTTTTAAGATCATTTCAGCTTTTTGTAAAAATGGGGTATCACTTCCCTGATATTACTGTAAGCTAGCTTGTTCAGGATTGTAGTGGGGGTTTTTTGTTTTTGGGGGATGGGTGGGTGGATTGGGGTTTCACGCAGTTGTATTTTTCAAAACCAAAAGTTGGTATCTTATTCTGTTTCTAGTTAGTTCAGTTGCTGTTGTATTTAACTTCTGAATCAGTTTTACAGTCACCTTATTTAAATTATTTTCTAGAAATTATGAGCCTTTAGTTGCTTATTAGTACATGTAATAGCTTTTAACAAATTGTTTCTGCTCATTTATACAACAGCTTTTTAAATGTTTTTAGTGGAAGTACTGCAATGGCATAGGAAATGTTATTTTAGGTGGGGTTTTACAGCCTTCAAAATAAGTACATGTCCATTTGTCATGGCAAGTAAAAATCTGCTCGGACAAACAAAATACACTTCTATGGTTGTCCAGTGGACAAGTAAAAATGTTCAATGCAGTTTAATTTTGAGCAATCAAAAACATGACACCATACATTTGGACAAGTGGAAATATTGGTGGACAAGTAGATATCTAGATGTATTTGTCCGGTAGACTAGTAAAACATTCTGCTTATTTCTATCACTGTTTTAATGTTATAATTAATAGATTTTGACATCTTGTATATTATTTACTAGCTATGTTTTATGAAGCAATCTTAGTGCTAAGATCACTTATTACACTGCCTAATAACTAGGACCAACACTCTTCACTGACGGCTCAAACAGTGGATGAAGTTACTCAGAAAGATTTCACGTCATTACCATAAATGTCACCAGATGGTTGGATCAGGCCTAAATCCATTTGGTCCCTCTTGCTCATGATCAGCGGTCCAGTCTGTTTAGCACAACACTCATCTGGGTTACAGTCACTGGCAGTCATACATCTGGCTTCAGCCGTCTAGGAGAAAAAACATGGCAATTATAATTGGCTGAAAAAGGATGCATGGAAGAAAGTTAAAATTTTTATGTCAGCTTGTTCTGTAATGATAAAAGTTGTACCAAACATTTTAAAATTCAGATAATGTTAAGCCCTTTTTCAGTGGAACTGGTGTGGTAAACTCTGCTTGTCCTGTTTGATTCAGTATAGATCAGTATTATATGTAAATTACAAAAGAGTTACATTTTATAAGATTCACGTCATATTTCTAAATAATTTATATCCATACCTGCACTTTAGCGAAAGCTAAGATCCCAAAAATGACAATTAATAGTTGCATCTTGAAAGTCAGAAACATATGTTTGTGCTGTTAGTAGATAACTGGATATTATATTTAGTGTTACATGTAACTAAGTGTTGATAGCACGCCTGAAGAGACACAGATGGTATTTCTCACAATGTGTGTCATTTTTCTAGTTGTGGGAGATAATCAGGTCATTGATCTCTATGGACACAAGATGGTACTGGATTGTAAGAATTGATCATAATTCGGTGATGTTGTGTATAAAAAGAACATCAGAATGGTGGAAATTTTCACCTCAGAATGAGGCTTGTCAAGTACCCAGATTAATGACAGGATTTATCCATTCTCCTTTAAGGGGTGTGACATACCCTAGTGGTAAAATGCTTGCCTGATGCGCAGTTGGTCTGGAATCAATCCCTGTCAGTGGGTCCATTGGACTATTTCTCATTCCAGCCAGTGCTCCATGACTGGTATATCAAAGGCTATGGAATGTGCTATCCTGGGATGGTGCATATAAAGGATCTCTTGCTACTAATTGAAAGTGTAGCGGGTTTCCTCTCTAAGACTGTCAAAATTACGAAATATTTAATATTCAATAACTGATGATTAATAAATCGAATGTCAAACTCACAAACAATAATTATTTCCCATCTGTTTACATAATTATAAAACTGGTATGTGTTATCAAATGTAACTCATAATGTATGGGATAAAGGTGATCTGTCATAATGTATAGGATAAAGGGAATCTGTGACTGTCTTAATGTTTGGCATAAAGGGAATCTATTGTAATGTATGGCATAAAGGGAATCTGTTGTAATATATGGCATAAAGGGAATCTGTCATAATGTATGGCATAAAGGTAATCTGTTGTAATGTTTGACATAAAGGGAATCTGTCATAATGTATGGCATAAAGGGAATCTGTCGTAATGTTTGGCATAAAGGGAATCTGTCATAATGTGCATAAAGGGAATCTGTCGTAATGTTTGGCATAAAGGGAATCTGTCGTAATGTTTGGCATAAAGGGGATCTGTCGTAATGTTTGGCATAAAGGGAATCTGTCGTAATGTATGGCATAAAGGGAATCTGTCGTAATGTTTGGCATAAAGGGAATCTGTCGTAATGTTTGGCATAAAGGGAATCTGACAATATTTGCATAACGGGAATCTGTCATAATGTTTGGCATAAAGGGAATCTGTCGTAATGTATGGCATAAAGAGAATCTGTCGTAATGTTTGGCATAAAGGGAATCTCGTAATATTTGCATAAAGGGAATCTGTCGTAATGTATGGCGTAAAGAGAATCTGTCGTAATGTTTGGCATAAAGGGAATCTGTCATAATGTTTGGCATAAAGAGAATCTGTCGTAATGTTTGGCATAAAGAGAATCTGTTGTAATGTATGGCATAAAGAGAATCTGTCGTAATGTTTGGCATAAAGAGAATCTGTCGTAATGTTTGGCATAAAGGGAATCTGTCGTAATGTATGGCATAAAGGGAATCTGTCGTAATGTTTGGCATAAAGGGAATCTGTCGTAATGTATGGCATAAAGGAAATCTGTCGTAATGTTTGGCATAAAGGGAATCTGACATAATATTTGCATAAAGGGAATCTGTCGTAATGTTTGGCATAAAGGGAATCTGTCATAATATTTGCATAAAGGGAATCTGTTGTAATGTTTTGCATAAAGGGAATCTGTCGTAATGTTTGGCATAAAGGGAATCTGTCGAAATATATGGAATAAAAGGAATCTGTTACAATATATGAAATAAAGGGAATTTGTTGTAATTGGCTGTTGGAGGCTGAGAGATCTCTCTCCTGTCTTAACGTGATTGGTCAAAATGCATCATATGCTATATTGGTCTGGCAGGCAAGATGTCCTATACAGGGTTTAGGCTATGATTGTCTTGTATGTAAAAAAATCTTAAATGTTTACGTGATCTTACTTGATTTAAAGTATAAATATATTGTCAAGATTCAGTGACGGTCAGAACAAAGGCTTTTTGAAAGTGTTGATCTACATGTATGCCTATGCTACATATTGGTACATACTATTGAGCATTTTGTTACTCTAGTCATTGATAAGCCTCTGCGCATGCTGTAACATCACCGTGGTGCAGGGGTGTAACATTCTCTTTGAGATTGGCCAATACAGCACAAATTGAAATTTTGAGTAAAAGTCAGTATCTGTTTGTGATATTTGTATTCTTGCACAGTTCTTTACACTGTTTTTATTTAAATCTTGAATTTTTATATTGATGTTGATCATCACCTTGTTTGTTTGCATTACCATAGTTTGACAACCAATAGCTGATATATCAGACATGAAATTGACATGCAGTTGTTCTTACTGGATTGTACATGAAAAAGTGAATTATTATAAATGGCTGTGTATTATTATGACTTTTTGCTTCATTCACAGACAACAGCTGAACTTCATGCCACCATCAACCAACTACGAGATGAGAAGAAGCGGTATGTATTCAATCATTTTTAGTCAAACTTGTGTTATGTAGATATTTTAAAAATAAAAGTTAAAATTTTACTTTAAATTGGGCCCAACTTTTAACAAATGTTTGGCCGTAACTCCGTAAACTCAATGCACCTATTTAGTCATAATTTCTTTATTTATATTTCCTTATTTATAAGTTGTCAATGATAGATCGGGTCTCATTTTTGTTATGCCTTGATGTTTTCGAGAACCAATACTTCATTAGCAATCAAGGTTTTTTCCACAGTGCATAATTTTCATGATGTTCTCAGGAGATAGAGTTAAATACACAAACATAACAACATGTTCCTAATTTGTTGATCATATTTCTTATGGTCCTAAAAATTATTCTACCTGAAACCATTTTAATTACATTAACATCTCATAGGATTTCATCTCATAGGAATTAAATAGATTCTGCTAAACATCCAAATGCACTGAAAACTGACAGAAATTCTGATCTTAGTACGATCCTTTAGTATAAACCATTCGTCTGGGGTTTAATACAGTTCATTCTGATCGGCGGCCTTGTTTATTTCTAGCTTATATATTGAAAGTAGCTACAAAGTAGTAACCAAATCGGTTACGACTGAGAAATTCACGTAATCTGTTAATCATTTATGCTGACTACAGCTTATTTTGAAGGCTGTATTGGATAAAGAAAGAAAAATTCTGTTATTTTAAATGCCTACTGACTACTTTAACAGGTAAGGCTGTTTTGTCATGTATAAATAGTTTAAACTCTACATATACTTTACATGTTATTTTACCTTCCAAATTTGTGACAGACTTCAAGAAAGCAAAGACAAGATGATTGCAGATGTGAACAGTCAAAATGAAGAGGTCCGGAAATCACTGAAAAAACAGTATTCATCAACTCTCACGGTTTGTACCATCTTTTAGAAATATTTCTGTTAACATTAAAGCCGCACACCCTAGTTCCATCCAGCGAAAATAAATTATAATTTGGTTAATCTACAAACCTGTAACACACTTAGATCACGTTTTTATCAAATGGAGTGAAAAGGCAGGTTTTATATCGATAAATACCATGGGAATCCCCATGTCCCAATTGCTTGAAATAATTTTGAAAGTTAGTATTCTGATGTCACCGGTAGATGTCGCTCGAAGCACAACAATGCCTACGTCACGACAAATTTCACAGACTTGGGGTGCGTTCCTTTCACCTCTCCTGGACATGTTCCAACTGTTCTGTCCTGGTTGTATCCCCTCTCCAGATCTCACAAATGAACAACAACAAATCGGATGTTGATTGCACGAACCGTGCACGAGAAAACAAACCGAACCAAAATGATAACGGTCATGTGGTATACCAATGTATGTGACATTGAAATGGAAATATATCCCCTCTAAAAATAGATTAGACCTTGTTTGCTCAACGTTTTTTTCTCAGAGGCCCGTGCCATTTTATGAAATACGAAAAATGCATTTTGTGGTATTACAAAAACCAGGATTACCAGGATTACCAAAAAACACTTCAGGTGAATGGAAATGTTTATTCTAAATAATAAACGGTAAGTAAAGTGCAATTTTATTGGTGAAAAAATGGGTTTAATAGCGAAAAACAACGCCGTAATGGTTAACAACTAGCCGTAACTAGGGTGTGTCCCTTTAACAGGGATTTCTCCAACTGGCAAAGTGAGCTACTATGTGTATGTACTTTCATGTATATACTTTCATGAAAAATAAGTTGATACGTCAAAATCATAAATTAACTTACACACGTTCTGTCATCTTAGATGGATGTATACTGTGTGATAAATAGAGGTTATTATCAGAGTGTTTTTTGGTATTATCAATATCATATATTAGGAATAAAAATTGTGTTATGCGAGCCTCTAGTGAACATAATACATTATTTTTATTCCTAATATATGATATTGATGATACCAAAACACACAAGGGTAATAATCTCTTTATCATATAATCTCAAGCTTAATACAAACTGTTTTTGTAAACAGTATATGCAACTTTAATTCCAGTCAGCCATTAAGTGATATTCAAATGACGTAAGAATATGTGGCACTATGTCTTTTTGAATGGAAATGACGTCAAACGTGAATGACGTTATTTTGGATATCCTTACATAAAAATAAACTAGTGCTTAACGTTTTTTTATTTTCTGAATGCTGGATAGCTTTCATTAAAACATTTTTGTTCGATGACTATGAGTGCATACGTCAATTATGGAGTGTCATCGTAGTACGTTTGCTTAAATTTTTAATTTGCAAAGTTATCAAATTCTCCAAGTATTTGATCTGAAAAATATCACATACTTTGATTGCACTGGAAATGCTAGATATTATATCATAAATATAGAATACTACACTTGTTTTTGCTAGATATCATTTTAACAATTGAACTTCCCATGTTAGTAAATTGAAGTCAGATACGCTGGGTAGTTCACAAGTTTCATAAATATTTTTTAAGGTTGATTGTCATATGACCCTGTCTTTAAGTTATCATAATAAGAATTGGTTGTCATTTTGGGTGAATTTATTGATGTATAGCTATCACATGTATGTAATTACATATCTTCATAAGTAATTTTGTACTAAAATTATGATTGTTATAAATTCACAAACAAATGACAAACACTTCTTATAATTATATTTCTTTTCTGATGATTTGTTTTATGTAATGTCTTCCCATTTTTGTTTCACCTATATAAAGTGAACAGACGATACATAGATATTATTTTTCAAACCACGGCGGTGGCGACAGAAACAGCAGCAACTTTTCCATTAAAATTTAATGTTTATGTTCATTTGGATCAGTGTCTCACAAACTATAAGGCCTTGGACAATGAACCTAAAGTGGTGCACTGAAAACATTTATGGTAGATGAGACATTTGATTCAACAAAATTCTTGTTTTTAATGATGTCACTTTTTACATATTATCGAAGGATAACATTCAGTATTTTTGTGACATCATCCAATCAAATTTTAACAAGTCACATAAGGACAGAACATTTGTAATCATATTAGTAGTGTGTTCGGCGTTTTCATACAGAATTGTTTGTGTTTGTACAGAGTCTTCAAAAGGAGCTGGACAACCATCGACAGCGGACACGCAATCTCGAGAGACAGCTACAGAAGGAAGAATCCGAACATGAAGCTAAGGTAAGCACTGATTTTTGTCTCCCCTTGAACTAGTCAAAAGGCGAGATATAGTTATTACTTCTGTGATGGTGGCAGTGTCAATGTTTGCTTTAAGAACTAGATTAATTGTGAATATTACATCACAAATTCAGTTATGGTCCATCCCACAGGGAATGTCTTTTTTTCATGCTATGGAATTTACTACCAGTTATTTATTTCTGAGCCAATTGATTTGTAAATTGCACACAAAAATAGTATTTTTTTGTTACTTCCACAACACTTTTACTTTTCTTCTTACATCAGAGCAAACTGAAATTATTTACACAAAACATATTTATAGAATGATGAGATGAACTATAATTGTAGACTATTTTTGTCAGTCTGGTAATGAAGTGTGATTGTTGATTGTAGATGACGCGATTGAAGCTGAGTTACGAGGACCGACTGAGGGGACTGATCCCGGTTGAAGTCAGACAGGTGGGCTACTAAGAGCAGACTCCACAAATCATTAGTAGTGGCTAAGGAAAATATATACACTCTAAAAAAACACAAACTTATAAATATGTCTGCTGGCATTTTTTAGTTTGTCTTTGTAAATAAGTATGAAGTAGTTCCAGAACCATGGTTTTTCTTATACCAACTGTGGCATACTGTTTGGAATGGGACATAATTCATGAGGTCCATAAAGGGTTGCAGGTCCGACATTCTATCACACTTAACATGTCATATCCACCAGAAATTAAAATACTTTGTTGGTCAGGTATTTGTCTCTCCTTGAAGAGTTGTTTCCCTTACTTAGACAACCAACCAATAAAATGTATTTTAATTATCACTTTATCTGCCGGACAATAAATTTAATAATTTTGTTGTAAGTAATGTTATTTTATTTATCAATGGAAAAGTACACTTTTATTATTTTAAAAATGTTTACTGTATCCATTCCTTTTTCCTTTTTTGAGACAAATTGAAGTTATTGAAATATTTATTTTGAGGTGGCTCTGTGGAGGATAAGTAATGGATTATAACTGTTTTATTTTCTAAGGAAGGACATTTAATTAGACAGATGGGTTGCTGAAATAACACTTCCTTACTCAAGTACATGCAAAAATAAAAACCTATTTAGATTAAAAAAAACCAAACAAAACATGAATTTTTGGCTTTGCCGTTACAGTTGTTGTTTTTATTGTAGGAATTGGAAGATACAATCGAGTCACTGAAGTCACAGGTCAATTCTTTACAACAGAGGGCAGCAGTATTGCAGGAAGAACTAGATTTGCGGATCATGAACACACTGGCACCATTTGGCTCAAGAACAAGTTCTCCAATAAAGTCTTCAGTCTAAGAAATACTAAGGAAAAAGAAATTGTTAGACAAAAAATTATTAGACAAACTACTTGTGGACTGCAAACCCTGTCATCAGTTTGAATGCAAAGCAGTCAACTATTAATATTATCTGTTGACAGTGTGCCAGTCACCGCATCTGTTGCATAGGTGTTGTGAAACAGTGGACCAGTGGGAGAAGCACACATTAAGTAGAGCCTGCTACAGACTACGTGTGGGATCACTGCCTTGATAAATGCTACAAGAATGCCATAGCTAGGATTTCAAAAGGAACGAATTGTCTATGTTAAGATGTGGACTTTCCTCAGTATTTGTTAGAAATTGTTTTACTATGTTGGCCCAACCTTAGAGAAGTACAAGTGGTGCATAGGCTACATTTTACATTCCTTAGAACTTCACGAGCCTGCACACTGTTTAATGTATACAATTATAAAACATTACCATAATTATATCTTATTTATTTTTGAAATGTTTGAAACACTACATGTACATTTTTATTCCTCGAGAAAAACATGCAACTAGCTCAACAAACAAAATTAGTTTTAATACTATTTTTTTTATGGACTGTAATTTAATTACATAATGAAGTTTAACTTGTTTTATCCATTCCACAAACTTTTAATTAGACATACTTTTTATTGCTGAGTATCATTTATTTTTGTTTAATTGCTCAGAAATTATGAAATTATACATTATCACATCTCCTGCCAGTTCTGGTATTAAAAAGCCTGGAAATCTATAAATTAAATTCATATTTTGTGTTGTGTTACAATGCATTCCTTGATGTCTTGGTAAGAATAGAGTTTTTGCAGAGGGGTTTTTTATTCTCTTTTTTTTATGTATTTTCTGGGGGAACATGACCCGACCCCACAAAAAGTTAGCTCACCACAGTCTAGACCCCACTACTGAATATTTTCTACACATCTGCCTGGTGTGGTGAGAGTGGGTTTTTTAACTCTGTATCTGGACCAAGTGACTGATTAAATAATGTGTTTAAGTATTTACATTCCTTTTATTTCCTTGTGTTCATCAGTTAAACTACCACTTGTTGAAGTGCACTTTACTCATTGTTAACTGTCATGTTTTAAAATGGCCATATTCACATGTACAAAATATTATTATGTGTATTCAAATTACTAAGTCCTGTGGTGTAAAAAGCTTGACTTACTTCTCATAGCATTATTTACTAACACAACATATTAACAATAATTAGCAGTATATTCAAGATTATAGTTTTAAAGCAATCTGGAATTTGTATGTAAGAACTTATTTCGGATGCCCTGACCTTTACATGCATGTTGAAGTCAATTTTAATGTACATACATTTGAGCTCAAAATCATCTTAATTGAAGTGCCTTTTGTAATGTCATTAGATAAGGCCAATTAATGTTTATTATTATTGATTATTATTTTGTTTATTCCTCCACTCTTTGCTGGCACCACATTCGTTCCTGTTACCTGTAGAAATAATAGCCGTCTGCTCTTGGAATTGTAGCATAATATAACTAGCATTTAATTGTCTTATAGAAATCTTATTTTATCAAGTCTTTTTCTAACTGCTCATGTTCCAATCTTGTAAGATTTATTATTTTTACGTTCTTCTAGGGATAACTAATAAATCAATGTGCTCTGGTCGTGTCGTTCAACAAAACAAAATGTTTCTCTTCTAAGGACCCAGTTCAGTTCTTTACATCCATCCATGTGTGTGTTACACTGACATTACAAGACTTTAGCTCAGTACTTCTAAGGACCCAGTTCAATTCTTTACATCCATCCATGTGTGTGTTACACTGACATTACAAGACTTTAGCTCAGTACTAAACATTCAGTAAGTTATAGGGACTATTCCAGGGTCATAAATAGTGGGGGTGCAAGTGGGACAGTGGCATACTCAGACAAATGTGATAAAGTTTCTATTTTAAGTAAGAAGTACCCTTCTTGTCTATCAGGAGAAGTTCCTGTATTGCTGTGCCTTGATTCTGTTTGTACCATCATCTCAGTTACACACTTCTGATCGACACCCGATTACTTTTGTATAGTTTTGTGTTGGGGTGTCGTTAACATTCACCCATTCATTGCTATTTACTGTAGGCTAGAAAGAGCCTTGATTCCCTTTTATTGACAGAATTCATTGGGGTTCGAATTCCCTGTTCCAGCCAGATCTTCGTGGCTTGTGTAACCACATCAACGGTTGTTAGGTGCTAATCCTGTCTGTGGAATTAATAGTGTGTATAAAAGACCCCTTACTCTTAATATTTTAAAGAATGCATGTGTCAGCACTGTAGATCAGGTTTGGCAAACACGTAATCAAAAAGACCCCTTATTGTTAATATTTTAAAGAATTGATGTGTGAGCACTGTAGATGAGGTGTGGCAAACACGTAATCACTGTTTAAACAATGTGCTGGTATGTTTATAGACATTTTCTTCTTTCATAATGTTATAGTTTTAAACTACCAACTTATACAGATTCTTCTTCACTCCAAGCTTTTGTTTAAGGGTTAGGTTTTTTGTTAGGTGGATAGGGGTGTCTTGTAATAATTTACTTTTTACAGAAATTTGTGATCTCTATTTTTATAGTATTTTTCATCATCATTTTTTTAAAAATAAAATTGAGTTTTATCATTGTTGTTATTATTATTATTTTATCTTCTTCGTGACTGTATTTTATGTACATTATTCATAACTGATATTGAAATTTTGTACCCTAGTTTTAACATTCTAAAAGCATAGCTATATATAGGCCCAAACATTGATATCCATTCAAAATCCAAAAATGTAAATGAAAACGATGTTCACAACATCATCTGTATTAGTATGTTTAAACAATGTCTCAAGTTTCATTATTTAAGTTTATTCAAAATTATGTTTACCCTAAAAGGCTTTTAGTTTCTAGAGTAGAAATGATTCCCATACATTTTATATAATATATAGATAACTTACATGCAAGTCGAAATTATGGAAGATCAGACTTTGTTTTATTTGTGCAGCCTTGCATTCCAGTGTTTATAATGATTGATGTAATTTTGTTTTTGCATAAAGATCAACAGTATTAATTAACATCCGTCCATACATACATTTTTAAGCCATATTATGTAGATCTACTTACTTTTTATTTAAATATGTTTGTTGTTTTTTATTTAACCGTATGTATCATTATTGTGCAAAAGGGTAAACTTATTTTTCCTAAATGGTTATCTCTTGTTTATTTGACATTTTATTTCATTATTTTCTACTAAGGGACTGTCCTGAGTTTGCATCCATTGTAAGATGTTTTGGACTAACAGAATCGTTTTGGTAACTAAAATTACATATTAAATACATTTTCTTGTTTAGAATATTAGTGTCCAGGGCTTCTACATTATGGTAGCCCCACTCCAATGGCTAGTGATATTCAATATTGGGCTAGTAAATAACTACTATTGCAATGCCCGACTGCTAGTGAATTTTTCTTTGTCAAATGTTGCAGTTAAGTCTATTTTGTAAATATTAATATCCTGCCCCCACCCCATCCCCCAATGTTAGTGTTTGTAAACTCTATCTCCTTTAGGTGACATATCTGATTATTACTATTATTTAGTAAAATTGTATTAACTTAAAAGTAAAGTAGGGCTGGTGAATGTTTAATTTGATTAGTGAATGTTTTAAATCACTGATCCAATGGCTTGTGGATTGTATAAAAATTCTAGAATCCCTGGTGTCTGTATAACATACTTAATATGTAATTGTACATGTACCAGGTAGTTAACAAAAAGTCTTGGTTAGTTGGAAATATCTTACACTGGAAGCAAACTCAAGACGGTCCCTTTAATATGTGTATCAAGAAGACCGAGGGTTTTTTTTTTTGGGGGGGGGGGGGGTTTATATGGGGGAGTAGGTGTTGGAATGGAGGAACAGTTAAGTGAGTGTTCATATTATGAAAAAAACTACTTTTAAAATTGTAAGTACCGGTAGCTATCCCAGATTGTCTCATACCGGTATAGTTGTATTTTTTAAAAGTGACTGTTGCTAGTCTGTGTCAGTTTTCAATAGCATAATGGTTTAGTTATAATAATGTTAAAGTGAAAGAATCTATCATGGCATCAAATAGTATTTCTTCTTTTAGTGGTAGGTTTACACAAGTAATTATTTAAGCATGAAATACAGTTGATATTATTTTCTAGATAATATTAAATTGTTACAGCATTATTTTGTATATATTGGTATTGAATATATCCAGTAAACTTAAATGTATTAAAATATATTGATCACTGTACATGACTTATTAATTTTTTTAATATTATTATTATTTCTTTTCAACCTAACCAATGGCATTTCCTCCTACTTCATTAGACTGGTCCGAACATCCCAGCAGCCAATAAGATGACTTAAATCTTCCAATGAGGCCTTTGCTTCCTGTTCCTGTCACATGACAGCATCTTCCTTCTTTGTCTTTTGCTTTTATGGTCTGGAGGTCTTTTTGTTTTGCTCTCATTTAAATTTTATCTAAGCTATCGCACTTTTCAATATCTGTTGTGTCCTCCTCGTTGATTTATCACAATGACAATGGGACCTCATGCCCCTAACCAGATTTATAAAATGAGTACTGGTGAGGTACATGATATGCCCGTCAGGAGTTTGATTGATGTTCAGAATATAGACAAATTATTTTATTTATTTGTATTACAATGACCTAGTAATTCTATGTGACGGCTATCCCAAGTTGTTTCTACATGTGAGGTTTGATGGTCCTGTATGCAAGATATGATCCTGACAAGGATTTAGTGTTATGTGCAGCAGACCATGAATAGTAGGTCACAGTGACCTAGTAATAGTATGCGACACAACGCTATCCCAAGTTGGTCCTACATGTGAGGTTTGATGGTCCTGTATGCAAGATGTGGTCTGGACACAAGAAAAAGTTAACAGACAATGCCATACCATAAACGGGCGTACAAAAATGCCTGTGATATGGCTTGTCACTCCCTGATTGACACTCGGCAGAATTTTTTTCACAGTTCTTTACACTGTGTTTTAATTTAACGGTTGAATTTTTATACTGATATTGATCATCGCTTACTATTTGCATTTACCACAGTTTGACATCCAATAGCTGATGTATTTTTTGTGCTGGGGTATCGTTAAACATTCATTCATTCATTCACTCGGCAGAGGTTCCGAAGATCCCGAGGAACTGAATGAGTCCTATACACGTTACGGCTTAGCTTGTCCCACACTTGTTCTATAAGATTCAGATCTGGAGAATAGGCAGGCCAGCCAATTCTTTGGATGTCCTGTTGTTTCAGGAAAGCAGTAACAATACACCTTCTATGTGGATGTGCATTGTCATCTTGAAAGAATGGACCACCCCGACACCTGGTAACATGTCACATGAGAGGAAGGACTGGAGCCAGGGTCGATCTTAAAGACTACCTTACTTCTTTTGTCATGACTTGATGAAGTCAAAAGGGAAGTTATAGATATTACTTTTCCAACGACAGTCATGGTGTTAATTTTCACAGTTACCGTAGCTTAAATCAAGTTTTTGGGTTTAGCTTCATTTCTCCCAAACTATAAGTCCTAGTTCACTGCAACTTCGTTTATAATGCATCTATACATGTATATGTTAATTTCAATATATTTTTAAAAGATTGTACAAATTTTAAATTGTAATTTTTAACAAAAATATTTTAACATTTAGGCCAATTTTTTCACAAAGTGTGTTTATTACCCCAGCAGTCACTCGTAACAGGGAAAATATTTTCCATATTTTCTCAGTAAGAAATATTCTGCATTGGTTTAACGAACAATACTATTTGACAATTTGACGCTTACAAACCAATGACTTTGTCGGTACTAAATATGACGTCATTACGATTTGACAAACCCAAAATGACGTCATGTAGTTTAAAGAGTTTGCGTTTACGGGTCTCTGTTTTTGGTGTTAAATTAATAACAAAATGTCATTTTAATGCAATTCATTATAGAGTTTGAAGCAGAATAAAGAGAACTTGTGTGTTTTTTAATTATCTATGAACGTGATTAAATTACAACGTTATAGTAATTCTCAGAACAGTGCGTATTTAGTGGTTTACATCATTTCTATACAGGTTGGCCTTCGTGCACGTGCGTGGAAAATAAAGGTTTTTAGAAGAAAAAAATAGCTGAGGTAATAAATAGAATAACAAACTCGGTTCCAGTTATTATCAAATTTATGTCCCTCGTGAAATAATTTTCATTTGTCACTCGCTAAAGCTCGTGACAACTGAAAATTATTTCACTCGTGATATAAATTTGATAATAACTGGTAACTCGTTTATTATCCTCTATATATGTACTAGATCACTAAAATTGGGGGGGGGGGGGG
This sequence comes from Gigantopelta aegis, assembly GCF_016097555.1. Classification (NCBI taxonomy): domain Eukaryota; kingdom Metazoa; phylum Mollusca; class Gastropoda; order Neomphalida; family Peltospiridae; genus Gigantopelta; species Gigantopelta aegis. The sequence continues at coordinate 43,636,319 of NC_054706.1, forward strand.
TCCTGTCTTTCAACTTGTTTTGCTGTCCACCTCCACATCCCAGTACTTGTCTTTCCAACCATGAGATGCTTGTGCCACAAACCTGACATTTCCCATCAGCTTTTAGCTGTGGGCTTTACCTAGTCTGACCACTCAGGAGTGTTCAGTAGTTACTTCTGGCATTGTTAATTTAATGCTGGAACAAAGAAAGATTGAAGGAAAGAAAAAGTAAATTAATTTAAAGAATAAATTACGAAATAGAAAATAGTATATAGTATATTTTTCATTATTATTATCATCACCACTACCATCATTACCATTACTACTACTGTATTATTATTTCACATGTATAGCGATAACGTATAAGATGTAACTTAAATAAAAACAGAATAGTAAAAGAAGATTAATAATATGAGAAATTAAAATAAATGTTTTTAATTTGATATATTGTGGGCTTTTTTTTTGGCTTTTTTCTTCTTCTGTTTTTTTTTTTGGGGGGGGTGTGTATTTTGTTTAATTTTTAGTTTGTTGAAGCTTTGTAGAGTTAATTTCCTGACCCCACTCCTATAAAAATGTGGTCGGGCTTGGAAAATAATGAGACTCAACACTGTGACAGTATAGTTTTATAGCATGAAAGAAACCAATTCATTAAAAATCATGGTTAACAAACATCACACAATTATTATGCTTTTGAAATGACCCCCAAACGTGACAAAGTAAAATATCTGAATGACACACATTTATCTAGAAAATACCAGTTGCATGAAAAGGGCACACTGAATGGTTATAGTATTGTTTGTCACACACTGGTAGTCAAAATATTAATAACAATCCACATATAGATACAGAACACACCTGGCTGCTAGGATACCCAAACTAGGCTACCACATGTTGGTGTTGTATGTTGGTTGACTAAAGGCTGGCTGTCTGTATACAGGCATGTCCCTATTTCTCTCTTGGGACGGGATCTAGCCCAGTAGATAGAGTGTTTGCTTAAGTCAAAGATCAAACTCCTTTGGTGGATTCTCGTTCAGCCCAGTGGGGTAGGAAGGTGCCAAAATGGGGGGGGGGGGGGGGGGCACAATTTTATATTTACACTATTATAAAGCAAATATAAAGCTTGGGGGGGGGGGGACATGTCCCCCTTGCCCCCTGCTTCCTACGCCAGTGCAGCCAGCATCGACGTATGGGGACTCTTTGATTTAGGGGGGGCTGGAGGGGTTGATTTGCCCGAAATTTTACCCAGATAAAAACTGCTCGAATTTTTCACACAATTTTCCCACAGTTTTGCCCAAATTTGGGGGGGCAATTGCCCCCCCCCCCCCCCCCCGGGTCGTACGCCCATGGCAGCCAGTACCACAACTGGTACATCAAAGGCTGTGGTATGTGCTATCCTGTCCATGGGATGGTGCATATAAAAGATCCCTTGCTGCTAATCGAAAAGAGTAGCCCATGAAATGGACAGCAGGTTTCTTCCCTCAATATCTGTGTGGTCCTTAACCATGTCTGACACCATATAACTGTAAATAAAATGTGTTGAGTGTGTTGTTAAATAAAACATTTCCTTCCTTCATTTGGTGGACCATTCTCTGATTGTGGTTTTCTGATCCCAACCAGTGCCCCACAGTTGATACATCAAAGGTTGTGGGATGTGTTAAATTGTCCTGTCTGTGGGAAAGTGTGCTGCTAATGGAAAACTGTAGGGGGCATCCATAAGGAGGGGAGAGGGATCAGACATTACATACAAAGAGTGTGGGTTCACCGACGGTGTACATTCTCAAATGTGTTACAAAATAAAGGAGGGGAGAGGGATCAGACATTACATACAAAGAGTGTGGGTTCACCGACGGTGTACATTCTCAAATGTGTTACAAAATAAAGGAGGGGAGAGGGATCAGACATTACATACAAAGAGTGTGGGTTCACCGACGGTGTACATTCTCAAATGTGTTACAAAATAAAGGAGGGGAGAGGGATCAGACATTACATACAAAGAGTGTGGGTTCACCGACGGTGTACATTCTCAAATGTGTTACAAAATAAAGGAGGGGAGAGGGATCAGACATTACATACAAAGAGTGTGGGTTCACCGACGGTGTACATTCTCAAATGTGTTACAAAATAAAGGAGGGGAGAGGGATCAGACATTACATACAAAGAGTGTGGGTTCACCGACGGTGTACATTCTCAAATGTGTTACAAAATAAAGGAGGGGAGAGGGATCAGACATTACATACAAAGAGTGTGGGTTCACCGACGGTGTACATTCTCAAATGTGTTACAAAATAAAGTCACTTATAGTGTACTCTAGGAGACAGATTTTTAAATGGCAATCAAATGTCAAGTTTGTTTAAAACATTCAACTTCTGTACAGTTTTAAATGTTTCAAACTATATGGTGTAAAATATATACAATCCATGAATCCTACTTGTATCCAATCAATGTGATTACAATCAGCTCCACTGGTCCATAACTATTATCGGTAGACCAGTAGAGCCGATTTCAATCAGATTAGTATCCAATGTAGGCTACTTTTCAAAATGGAGGGTCGATGTACGCCTATACATGGGGAGGGACATAAAGATCAAATGTACAAAAGGTGTACATGGGGGAAGGGATTTTCTCTAAAGACTATGAATCTGCTATCAGAATGACTCAATGTTTGGCCTACAATTGCCAATGATCAGTCAATGTACTCTGGTGTTAAACAGACTGTAATTGTTTGTGTTTCCATCTCTCCCTCCATCCATCCCTCTTTTCCTTCCTACCTGCCTTTCTCTCTCATTCTCTCATTTCTTTTTTTTTACCCAAACCAACCCCCCCCCTCCCCCCACATACACACACACACAACACACACACACACACCATACAGGCTAAATAAGATTTTTTTATAAACATTTTTCTGTTACATTTAAAGTAGTTTTTTCTTTTAAATTGTGTTAATTATAGTGTTCTTTACACATTAAGTGTTGTTTTTATCCTCTCACACACACAGACACCACACAACAACCCATTCCCTTGCAGGTGGTGCCACATTGTTAGATGTACACAGCCTGTGTCTCTTTTTGCAATGGTAATCATTATCCTGAAAAGAACACATCAATGAACATTAAATAAATATTAATTTTATTTAAATTTTTTAAAATGTTATTAATTTTAAGTCAGTTTAAATTCATCTTTTGGTAATAATATCAGTTTGACTCGATATGAAGTAGGCCTACAAACTAAGGCAGGGAATACAGTTTCTTACACACTTGTGTAAGAGATGACTTTTTAGACTTGCGATGATCTAAGGAAATGTTTTATTTAACGACACACTCAACACATTTTATATATGGTTATATAGCATCAGACATATGGTTAAGGACCACACATATTGAGAGAGAAAACCTGCTGTCGCCACTTCATGGACTACTCTTTTCAATAAGCAGCAAGGGGTCTTTTATATGCACCATCTTACAGACAGGGTAGCACATACCACGGCCTTTGATATACCAGTCTTGGTGCACTGGCTGGAACGAGAAATAGCCCAATGAGCCCACCAATAGGGATCGATCCCACACCAACCACACATCGAGCAAGCGCTGTACCACTGGGCAATGATCTGGTCGCCAGAACCGTACTATCCAATACTGTCCCAAATAGATCGTTCTGTGACAAGTTAACCTGAAACTGCGTAAGTTTCATAAATATGTTTTAGTTGAGTTTTAAGGATAGTCTATGTAAGAAATAGAATACTACATTTGTGGCCATTACATACCATTTATGTTACAACTCTTTGTTTAAAAAGGTATAAACAACTTGTAAGATAAATATGGGTATATAGTGTTTTCTATGGGAACTTGGTGAAATGAAAACTCATTGTCTACCACTGTTATGCAGCTGATTTCCTTAGCCTACCTATTTATAGCTAGTCCTTCCCACAGGGAATGCTTTTTTCATACGAATGAATTTACTACAAGCTATTTATTTCTGAGCCGATTGTTTTCTAAATTACACACAAAAATAGTCTCTCTTTTTTGTTATTTTTAAAACACTTTTACTTTTCTTCTTACATCAAACCAAACTGAAATTATTTACAAAAAACATTTGTACGTTTGTACTATTGATACTTTTGTGTGCCCCTGTATGTCACATACAAAATTAATCTAAATTAGATTACCGGTAATAATTAGTATTTTTAATTTATTTTTTACTCTTAAAGATGAAAAATATTTGTGAAAATAATTAAAGTTTGTTTTGTTTAACGACACCACTAGAGCACATTGATTAAGTAATCACCCTCTATTGGATGTAAAACATTTGGTAATTCAACACATAGTCATCCTAATGCAACATGAGATCTTTTATATGCACTTTCCTACAGACAGGAAAGCACATAGCACGGCCTTTGACCAGATATGGTGCACTAGTTGGAACGAAAAAAGAACAATATCAGTGGAATGGATCCAAGTGAGCACTCTTGATCAACTGACTGAACTAATGTCGGACTTCTGATCAAATAGCCCCACTTACAAGCAGATGTGTCCGAGTTAGTCAAATGTTTAAATTGTTGAATTTTTCATTAGGTCTAGTGCTAGTGTGGATATTAAGCACTAAGGCTGGCCTTAGTGGAGCTAAATTCCAATAAGAACCACTGGCTGCAACCTGAAAAGAAATGAAGCCATTTTTTTAAAATGAAGCAGAAGTGTTTATCACCAATGGTTTTCAAAAATTCCTCAATTTTATTCACAGCAACTTGGCTCAAAGGGACATTTGTCAGTTGATATTTTCAAAACAGTCTTTTAAAAAAAAAAAAAAAAAAAAAAAAAAACCATCAGTCATTGACAATTTTGTTCAATTTGAATATACCAATCCAAAACAGATAATCCTAGAATATGCCAAAACTTGTGTCAGAAGTAATGTGTGTATGTATGTATTGGCCTACCCAAAATCTAAGATGACATGTACTATTATAATAAATCATTTATTATTAAAATCATTTATTACAATAGTACCCCCTTGGATTTTAGTTAGAACTTACAGACATCCACAATACAGGGGCAGGTATACATACATATATATATATATATATATATATATATATATATATATATATATATATATATATATATATATATATATATATATATATATATACTCTTCAAAAGAAGAAAAACGCAAAACCACATTGTCGTAACATTTGGAGAATTGATTTAATTATTGAATGGTGAGTCCCATAATTACCAAATGTTGCAGGATTGTTCACAGTTCACTCTAGTCCATTGTGAGTAAGTGATAGGACACACCACCAAGGTCAAGGTCATCTGGAGTCAATACCGGGTGTGGCCTCCGCGTGTGTTGACAACTGCCTGGCACCGCCTGCCCATTGAAGCAACCAGAGTACGGATGACGTCCCGGGGGATGGTGGCCCACTCGGCCTGCAAGGCTGCTGCCAGCTCGGGCAGGGTCTGGGGCTGTGGTTGTCGCTGTCGGAGGCGTCGGTCCCAACTCGTCCCATAGATGCTCAATTGGGTTCAAATCCGGTGATGTCGATGGCCAAGGAAGGACATTAATGTTGTTGTTCTGTAGGAAAGCCGTTGTGAGACGTGCTGTGTGAGGCCTGGCGTTGTCATGTTGGAACACTGCGTTGGCGTTGGCCATAACTGGAACGATGTGTGGCCGGAGGATCTGGTCAATGTAGCCCTGTGCATTCAGGTTGCCCTGCACGTGGACCAGGTCAGTTCTGCCAGTGTGTGAGATGGCTGCCCACACCATGACACTACCCCCGCCGAATCTGTCCACTTCCTGCACGCAGTTTGCCGCATAACGTTCACCACGACGCCTATACACGCGACATCTTCCATCATGACGTCGGAGCAGAAATCGGGACTCCTCACTGAATCACACCTGTCTCCATCGCAGTTGAGGCCATTGTCGATGAATCTGGCACCACTGCAGTCGGAGTCGACGGTGTTGTGGTGTTAAGATGACACCTCGAACTGGACGCCTGGCACGAATTCCTACCTCACGTAGGCGGTTCCGTACGGTCTGGTCGGATATCCTGCGCAAACCTGGTATTGCTGCGGCTGTGGAGGTGGCAGTAGTCAATCGTTCCCGAAGGTGGCGTACCCGGATGTAGCGGTCCTGCCCGGGGGTAGTGACCCGTGGTCGACCGGATCTAGGGAGGTCACGTGTTGATCCATGTTGCTGGTAACGGTCCCACAGTCTGGAGATGGTGCTTGGGGACACATGGAATGCCCTGGCAACGGCCGTTCTGGATTCGCCTGCGTCTAGTCGGCCGATGGCATTGTTTCTCTGCGGTTCACTGAGACGTGGCATGTCCTGGATTGTCAACTGTCGGCCAGATACAGAGGCCAGGCAAGCGAACACCCTGCACTTTTATACTGTCGGTGTTCATGTTGCACGTGCAGACAACGCACGTGCATTGGTGACATGGTTTGCACGTGGCTGCGTTTTTGCGAATATTCACATTTTGGAACTTTATTGTACAGTAGCTGCGTTTTATCGAATGTAACCGTGGGAATGTGTTTGGGACATGCAATGACCTTATATTCACAAAGCATGAACCGGTAGGAAACATAAAATCGGAGTTATAACCCATTTGTACCCTTTTGCGTTTCTTTTTTTGAAGAGTATATATATATATATATATATATATATATATATCCCCCCCCCCCCCCCACGTTTTGGCAGCTTTCTACGCCACTGAGGGGGTATGCTCCTCGTGAAAGTATTCCTTAACCTGTTTAGCCTACCTAGACACACAATTACATATTCACATGCGCGCGCATATGCACCATACCCCCTATTTAAAAATTTAATTTTTATTTATCATTTAATTTAAAGATACAATGTCATCGCAAAAGCTACATTTTGACACGACCCCTGGGTGAAGAGTGCACGTTCTCTCCTTACACATATTTAGAGGTCAGGCGATGGGCGCTGCCTCTATTAGCCAATCAGGGTTCAACATTTTTACAAACGTCAGAGGGAAGTACGCAAAACACTCGTGACTTGGCAATATGCCCAAATTTTCTGATGCAATTTTGTAACCGGCTTGTTCATTTTATTTTTGAAGTTTGCGACATGAAATATAGTTCCAAACAAATTCTTGTTTTAGTCAGTAATTCTCATCTGTACAACGCTTTTGTATTAAATTTAGTAATTTATATATTTGTTTTCGACTGAATCAGTGATATATTTTGAAAATATTTTCACCATTGACTAATTGTATTTATAGAAAAGGTGTAGTAATATTGCCGATTGAAGATCTTTAGTATGCCACATTTCAGCTCGCGCCATTTCCCGGAAATTTTTCACAGCGAAGATACGTTTAACCATATTGTTGCGAAGATGGCAGCTTAATTGGCACCACCCGCTCAACCGTGCAAGAAATTGCACAATGGCGTAAGTATCATTAAGATATTAATTAATTGGATAATTAAATCATTTTGATGGTTTGTATTTTTATGTTTTTACTAATTAAAATGGAAGCTACAAATATAAAACCTAAAAAACGTGGTATAATATCCGCCCGGTCCCCTCCATTATTATTTTGGGTTAGGGTTGGGGTTGGGGTACGGGGAGGGGGGGGGGTACCGGGCGGATATTTTTCCGATCGGGGTGGAACCACACAAACTAAAAAAAAATTCAATGTATTTTGTGTTGTGAGCATAAGCTGACCCCAATAAATATTGCTTTTGCATAATTTTCTGCACACCCGCAACCTGTTGTCTGGTTCCTAACTAATGTTTTGCCTTTTGTTTTTCAGTTCCCTACATAATGTCGTTTTCCTACTTGCATTGGCAACCGTAAAGCCTACTGATCTACACCAGTATAGCTACTTTGACTACCTGTATTACTACCCGGACAATAATGATGGAAATGGAAGACTTTATCGGCGATATGGCTGCAGAGTGGCAGCTGGACCAGCCGCTCGGACTGACCCTGTTCGATGACCCCCTGGAGTCGCTCGGAAGGTCCGAGCCAGTAAAACACTGCTCCACGGCACCAGATGTTGTAGAGCATGTTTCACATGATGATCGCTGGGAAGGTACGTTTGTTTAAGTCTTCATGTTATAGCAGGAAACATTTTGTTTGGTATTATATTGCAAGTGCAACATATCTGTAAAGTGTGTATCACAAAATTGGTGATTTTCTGACATCATTGATCATTAACCTCTTGAACAAGGTGGTGGTGTTGCACGCTATAAAGTATGTAGAATATGAGCTTGGTATTTTCGTGCTGGGGCGTCGTTAAACATCTATTCTATCCTATTTGGTATATGTACTTGCGCTAATAAACATTGACCACCCTCTCAGGGCTGTTCTTTCTTGGTAGGCAACTGCCCATACACCTTGATTGGCACTATCACTAGTCGGTTTTGAAAACGAAGATGTTGAAAGTCTGAGCAGCATATTCCTGTGATGTTGGTCTGCTTTAGTATGCAATTTTTGGTAGTCTTTGCAAGCCTTTAAGAATTGAAAATTGGCATACATCATTTATGGGTTGTGCAAAAACAAATTCAAGATGCCCACTTCATTTTTGTGTAACCGTTTTCACTGTATATGATATCCTAAATTTAATACCCAAACTAAAATGGGTTCCATAAAACTAGAATTAGAGGCCTGGCTTGTTTTCTCAAAATTTTGTCATTCTTGATCTGTGGTAATTTAAGACTTGTTGCTTGGCATGGTAAAATAAATTTTGAAGTAATGGCAAGCTTTCTCTCTTTAATGGTATTGTGACAATTTATTTAAAATGAGCATTTAGTCCTTTTGTTTCAAGATTTATCGCTCTGTTTGCATAATGTTGTAATATTTCCTTGATGTCAATGTTGCATCTTTAATTTACAAATAGATATTTGAAACAAACCTATTGTACCTTTCAGATCCGTTCAGTGAGCAGTGGATGGAGGACACCGGTTTGGCAGAGTTGTTTGATGTTATACCCACTGAACTTGCAACAGTGAAACAGGTGCACCCTTCCAGTGACGATTACAGTGCATATGCCATCAATTTGTTAGCAGAAATCTTGGAGACCAGCGAGACTTCGAGCAAACAGGAACCGGTGTGCAAACCAGAGCCATCGACGCCACCGCTGGCTGATGTCGGTATAGCCCCAGTAATCTCCTTTGATACATCTCAAGACAGTGAAATATGTGAGATTTTCTTGCGAGACAATTGTGGAGTTTTGGGCTCGCCTCTTTCAGTGGAAGATGTCGAGAGTTTGCTCTCTGGCTCTGAACCATCGTCACCAGGCACATCTGTGCCACCGTCTCCATCACCAGGCACATCTGTGCCACCGTCTCTATCACCAGGCACATCTGTGCCACCGTCATCAGTCACAAGACCCATCTCGGACTTGGAAAAACTGTTAACATCTGATATGCCAATTTCTGTTCATCGGGTCAAGAATTCCACCAGTCGTAATATTAGACCAAAAATTAAAACTGTTTCAGATACTTGTGACATTAATATGGAATTTTTATCAAAGAAAGAAAAAAAGAAAATTCAGAACAAAAATGCAGCAATTCGGTATCGCATGAAAAAGAAAGTTGAATCAGAAACTATTAAGTCGGAGGAAAAACAATTGGAAGACAAGAATACAGGTTTAAGAGACAAAGTTGATCAGTTGCAAAGAGAAATTCAGTATATGAAAAATTTGATGGATGAAGTGCGCAATGCTAAACAGCTAAAATCTGGTTTTTAATTTGAGGGGGACTTTTTCATGACTTCATTGTGTGAATTGTTTGTGTGTGGGTGTGTGTGTGTGTGAGTGAAAACCATGTCTGCTCTTCTAGTTTTTGACTTCTATTTTCTGCTATTTTGCATATCTGGCTGAAAATGGCAACATGTTTCACAAGAAAATTATAAATGCGATGAATATAATGTACCTATGTTGCTTGTGAAACATTGTTTAAACTGAAGTGAGTGCGTGTAACTTGATTGTGTGGTAAATTCATTACACATTTACAGATATATTCATATTTCATCAGATTCATGACTCGTGAGGGTTTATTTATTTCCCTATAGCATGTGAATTTATATGGTATCCATTTGGAATATATCAATTGGCTTAAATTGGGGAGAGCCATTGATCACTCCTTTATTATTTTTTGGAAGGGGTACATATGCATACGTACATTATACAGGTACTTTGACACAAGTTTCGGAATATTCTCTGATTTTCTGTTTTGGATTGGTCAATTCTAGATTTTAAAAACTTAACAAAACTGTCAATGACTGATGTTTTTTATTTATTTTAAAAAAGAAAGAGAAAAAAAGACTGTTTTGGAAATGTCCCTTTCAGCCAAGTTGCTGTGAATAACCTTGAACCATTTTTGAACACCATTGGTGATGAACACTTCTGCTGCATTTAAAAAAAATGCTTAATTTTATTCATATTGCAGCCAGTGGTTCTTTATTGGAATTCTAGTAATTGTTTAGCTATGGTATGCAAGTGTACATGCGTATCAACGTTCAGATTCAGGGCTTCTAGAATTTTTATAAAATCGACTAGCCATGGGATCAGTTGTTTACAAAATTTACTAGCCACAATTAAAAATTCACTAGCCCTACTTTACATTAAGTTAATACATGATACAATTTTATTAATACATGATACAATTTTACTAAATAATAGTAATAATAGTAATTATTAGACCTGTCTGAAAACAGTTCACTAGCTGTCTGGCATGGCAGTAGTAGTTATTTACTAGCCCAACATTCAATATCGCTAGCCATGAATGGGGCTACCATAATCTAGAAGCCCCGAGATGTGCATATCTGTCTAAAGTTTATTATTTCCACAAATGTAACATTTCTTTTGTCTAATGCACCCTCCCCCATTTATTTTTCCTAACGAATCTATACCGGAATTTCCCCAATTGTTGATTGGTGAGGATGGCTGATTTGGGTGAACACATTGAAGGGGTTGTATTTAATAAGTGGATTAGATTAATATTCGAGTTTGTTTTTGAGCAAATAGTGCTAATACATGTATTATTATTTTTTTAAAGTATATAAAATTCTATATAGTCTCGTCAGTATTTTGTTGATGTTGCTTGTATATATACGTGTGTGTGTGTGTATATATATATATATAAAAACATTGTAGTAATTTGTGAATAAATTGCTAGGGTGTTCATATTTACCAATAGTTGACTTTTCTTTCACATTAACCTCTATTCTACACATTCATCTGTGTGGCTACTTGTTCAGGTAGTACTAAACCAAACAAGTTTTGGCCCTGGGACCTTTTGATAGAGAAGTTGACCCCCACAAGTCCTGTAACATTGTGGACCTATGGGAATTTTATTTGATATAGTTTGTCTTTGTCTTGCCTTCATGACATGCAAGTGCATGTTGTAAAGGATTTTTATTTGGTGGTACCTTATGTGGCAACTGGGTTTGTTTAATACCATTAGAGTGCATTGATCATCGGTCTGCTGTTGCATACTTTGTTGTGAAAGGCCATGGTACGTGTTATCCTAAGAGTTGGAGGAACTGCATTAGACTAGAGTTTTACCACTGGGCTACGTCCCGCCCTCGTCAATTGCCATGTAGTTGTGGTTGGAATAGACCGTGTCCGTAAATTCAGTTTGGTTGTACTTGAAAACAAATTATCAAGACATCACAAACCTTCCATTTCGTATAATGTCCGGAGTGAAATAATTCTATTGTTGGCCAATCCCCAAAATTTGTTTAAACCAAATGGTATAGTTTAATATCCTATTATGGGCCTGTATGGCTGTAATGCACTAACCATATGGGTATAAATGTGTAATTTGTCATCATCGAGGACCAGTTTCACCAGATGGTCCTTTTTTTATTTTTATCTCTGGCCGTTGGAACAGTTGATAGAAAACAAGTACCACATTTGGTTTTCTCGAATATGTTCCTGTTGCGGTTAAGATTAAAGTCTAAATGTGAGGGATAAAGAGTTTGTTTTGGACCAACCACCATTCCATATTGTTCCTACCTGTGGTTTGATGGTTCTGTATTCAAGATACGATCTGGACATGGTTTACCGGTAGATGACCATGAAAAAAAAACGCTATCCCAAGTTGTTACTACATGCGAGGTTTGATGGTTCTGTATGAATAAAGATATGGTCGGACAAGAAAAAGTGAACGGACTGCTATGCCATATAATGTACAAGAAGGGGGTGGGGATCTTATATATACAGAACCGTACTTTGCAGCTGAAAAGAAAACTCCATACTAGGATTACCTCTGGTAATATTTAAGACTTGCATGGCCGTTTAGACACTAGTGCACTTTGACATCGAATAGCATATGATCAATAAATCGAACATTTGGTAATTTTAACACGAAACCTGCTAAATTTGTCAGTAGCAAGGGATCATCACTGACAGGATAGCATTTTTTGAAAGTTATGGCAGAATATGACGTGGCTGGCTGTGAATATGATTTATGATTATTTTTAAGATAGATGGAGAATAAGAAACTATTAACAAAAATGAATTCTGATGTCCAAAAGAAACTACATACACAAAATTTTATAAATATTGTTGCTGCAAAAAGAACCAATTTAAAAACCATGTCATGAAAAAAGGTTTGTTTCCTTCAACACCACCACTAATTAATCATCTGTTATTGGATGTCAAACATTTGGTAATTTTGACATCTAAAGTACTGTCGGAAATCGAATAAAAATGATTTTCGTCTATTTCTTTCATATTAAACTGAAAAGTGAATGTTTTGTAAATACCTATTTAATTATACTCTACCTAATTTAGCATTTACTTGTTTGGGCTCTCATTGATGTACAAGGTGGTGTTTACTTTTGAAATTAAAATAAAGTTGTCAGTAAACAGGTGATTTGTGACCTTTATTGGAAGAGACTAACACATTTTGATGATGGGTGTCAATTTCATTTACCCTTAAACAAACTTAATTTAAAACTGCAAGTTAACTGATTATTTTGAATTGCAGCATAAATTATTAATTATGACAAGCATATTTATTGAATATAAATTCAATATAAGTACATTAGAAATTTACACAATCTTGCAACCATTTAAAGGTGCTAAATCATAGTTATATGCGAGCATCTGTGATACCGGCGTTGTGGTAGGCCATCGGTCTACAGGCCGGTAGGTACTGGGTTCGGATCCCAGTCGAGGCATGGGATTTTTAATCCAGATACCGACTCCAAACCCTGAGAGTGCTCCTGAGAGTGCTCCGCAAGGCTCAGTGTGTAGGTGTAAACCACTTGCATCGACCAGTGATCCATAACTGGTTCAACAAAGGCCATGGTTTGTGCTATCCTGCCTGTGGGAAGTGCAAATAAAAGATCCCTTGCTGCTAATCGGAAGAGTAGTCCATGTAGTGGCGACAGCGGGTTTCCTCTTAAAATCTGTGTGGTCCTTGACCATATGTCTGACGCCATATAACCGTAAATAAAATGTGTTGAGTGCGTCATTAAATAAAACATTTCTTTCTTTCTGTTTGTGATAAAGATTCTCCAATAAAAATGTATTTTTTACCAGTAGATAAAATTATTTGCTATAATCATTTATGGGCATATTGTTAAAGGTGTCTTCTTTAAATGTTAAATCAAAATTTTATATAAAAAAATAATAATTTGCAATAGCTGTCGTTGTGTAACATTGAGATGGCACCTTTAATACTGGTATAATGGATCACTCATAATGGTTCTTGACAGTTGTGCTCAAAAGTTACTTATAAATGACTACACATATTTTGTTTCAGAGGGATAGGGGTAAAACATCATCAGAAACAGTCCCTCCATATTGTAACAGCAATGAAATTGACAGTTGAACAAAATTTGTTATAGTCTATTCCAATAAAGTGCACAAATCACCTGTTTACTAACATTTTTCTTTTAATTTCAAGAGTAAACACCACCTTGAACATCAATGAGAGCCCAAACAAGTAAATGCTAAATTAGGTAGACTATCATTAAATAGATATTTACAAAATATTTACTTGTCAGTTTAATATGTAAGAAATAATCAACGAAAATAATTTTTATTCTATTCCGATAGTACTTTAGTCCAAGAGAGGAACCCCACTATATTTTTCATTAATAGCAAGGTATCTTTTTATATGCACCATCCCACTGACAGGATATTATTTTTGACAGTTGCAGCCAGATGTGACATGACTGTCAGAATATTATTTTAAGATTGATATATAATAAAAAAAACCTACAAAAATTATTTGCCTGCATCAGCTACTGATATATACTAATGTCTAAATGAAACTTGACATACATACATACAATTTTATCCATACTGTTGCTAAATGAAAAGAATCAATTTAGAAACCACCACTTTACAAACACTGCATGTATCATCTCCCACCGTACCATTTGTTGGTTTTTCTATAATGCAATCATGTTATATATCCATGAACGTCCATAGCAATTTTGTATTCCTTTAAGAAGAATTTGGAGGGGAGGGGGTTTGAGAGCAATTGTTTTTCCTTTGATGCCGATGGCATTTTTCTTCAAACATACTTGATTTGCCATTGGTTTTACATATCAATAATAAGGACTATTTTCAAAACAGTTTTGTTATAAAAATACTACAACAGATAATCAAGATTTCTTTAATACACATTAGCAAACAGTAATACAATAAAACAAAAAGCCTCGTTATGAATACATTCGTCCTGTTTCTGGATCCAGACCAGTGGGTATCATTTGTCACATTTGGTTACTATTATACATCATTTAATGATAATTTAAATCAAATAGGATATAATAACTTTATTGTGAGTAGACATTTCAAACAGCTAGACCTTGTAGATATTTACCCTATTCCAATATAATGATAATTTAAATCAAATAGGATATAATAACTTTATTGTGAGCAGACATTTCAAACAGCTAGACCTTGTAGATATTTACCCTATTCCAATATAATGCAAGTATCATTGCTACATACACATCCATAAAGTTCCAAACAGTAAAGTTTAATTAATGACTGATTTTAATTACTAAAAATGATTAATAGTGAAAAATGTGCCATAGTATTTAAAAACTCGAGTCTTGTCGCTTTTACAGTCACAGCAGAAATACCGGTACGTTGAATCAGTAAATTAATAGAACTTAACTATTTTAATTTTATTATCGATAATAATCACACAAATGCACATTTTGCTGTCTGCATCTAGGCCTTAAAGATCAACTTTCCACCATGCAAAGCCATCACCATGAATCAGCGTAAATCAATGAATGTAGAGTGTGTCGCCAGCGTAAATCAATGAATGTAGAGTTGTGTTGCTAGCAACAGGAGAGGGAAATAATGCTGCGGATGCTGTTAAAATAAAATAAACATTCAATATGTATCGAGTATACATGGCTAAAACGTACACATTGTTTTACCTACGGCAATTTTAAATAGGTTTTTTTCCATAGGCAAACTGCTCACCTACCCTGATTTTGAGCATTTTATCCATGAAAGGGCCATTCCATGGTAATGATTTAAGCCAGGACGTGACATTCTGACTCTTATGATCTCCTTCTCTAAAAATCCTTTTTAAATGGAAATGCAGTTTTATCATTTATCGACTCATTACATATAGTAGTTTAAGCATGTCGGTCCTAATTTTGTTTTTGTACAAAAAAATAATAATTATAAAGTGAAAAGTAAAATGTGCCAGGACGTGACGAAAATGGACATCACTTTTTTAACACTGCAGTAAATTCCAAAACTCTGCTCTCCTGATAGAATGTTTGCTTATTGAAATACACTGTTTAACACAATATCCAGTCTATTTCTAAATGCTGTATAGCAATTTACTAAAAATATATTCTTTATGATGTAACATTTACTTTTAATTTTTTTTTAGTAGGAGCCAGGACGTGACTTTTTGTCCAGTTCATTTATACAACTAATAAATGATATGTATATCAAATACTATTAATGAAACACTGTTAATTTATGAAATCAATGATATGGAGAAAACTTGAGTGTTTTCTCTTTTATAGATACATTACCTGTCCTCAAGCATGCATCCCGCCCGGGCCTCCCCGCTTCCTGTTCTCCGTGCGATGCGCTCATGGAAAAAGAAGGAAGTTACAGTCATGTGACCGGAACTAGAGAGCAGTATGCAGTAGAAGAATTTAGGCCATCCCATTGGCTGTTGGGATGTTCGGACCAGACCACTTGCGTGGGGGGGAGGTGCACTTGTTTGAGGACAGGTAATGTATCTATAAAAGAGAAAACACTCAAGTTTTCTCCATTTCTATAGACATTACCTGTCCTCAAACAAGTGCAGCATTCAACAGATGGTGGTGGGTGCCGAGATCCGTAGATGCTTGTGATAACTCCCCAACCGGAAAGAGGCTGACTAGTGGAAGAATAAGGCCAACCTTGGTAAACCCTCCTCCTAGGGATGCCCGTCACAGACCAATGCAGGTGATGTTAGTAACAACAACCAGAATGGTGGCATCCGTCAGCAGTGGCAGGTACGGCTCCTAGAACACATGAACCAGGAGGCGGAAGCCACATCTCATGCTGGTTCTGACAGGGTGGGAAGACGTAGCCACCAGGGATGCAGGTGTTAGGTAACCCTCACGTATTGAAGTGTTATAGTTTTTCAATAACAAGCGACAACCTAATGAGGTGCATCCGTCAGAACATTGAACAAAACAAGACCCCCGAATGTTTTCTGTCTAGTACACCAAAGATCTGTTAGTTCAATAACGACAACCAATAACCACATGCAGTGAAGAGTTAAGGTTATCGAGACAAAAGTTCCGGCACCAGTGCGTGAACTGTGCAAAAGAACAAAAGTCTAAGCAATCCTCACCTGTCGATTCGGTGGACATCTCGGTATGCAGCCCAGAATCAGACAGACATCAACGGCGACAAGGACGGCTTGTATTCAACAGAGTCTGTGCAGCAACAACCGGACCCAGATGATGGAACCCCTCAACGTCTTCTGTGGAGACATCCCTCAGATAATAGTTGGCGAAGATGGAGTCCGTCGCCCAGAAACAGCCAGTGATGATGTGCTGAATGGATGTGTTGCAATGCAGGGACATCGTGGCAGCCAAGGCACGGAGTTCATGCGGATTGGAAGCAGACGGAGCAGGTAAACCCTCCTTCTGATAAGCGGTCAGGATAGAAGACCGGATCCAGGTGGCCACCGTGTTCTTGGTAATATCCCTCAACCGACTCTGGTTACAGGAAAGGAAAAGTCTTTTACGATGTTGTCGAAAAGATCTGGTCCTCTCGATGTACTGGTGCAGGGCTCTAACAGGGCACAACGCCAAGTCCTCAACGTCCGCCGGACCAACGATAGAGGAGAGGGCCTGCACAACATACGAGCGAGGCGCTTGGTCTGGTAACTGATTCTTTGCAATAAAGTTCATGAGTAACCCCAAGTTGACTGCACGCCGATCTCGGTGAAAACGTACCAAATCTACATCAAGAGCATGAAGTTCTGAGACACGAGCAGCCGTGGCGAAACCGAGTAAAAACACCGTCTTCCGTGTCAAATCTTGCAGGGAAGAGGACTCGATCGGCTCATAAGGTGCGGTCGATAACGCTCGTAACACCAAATTCAGGTCCCATCTTGGTGGCCGAAACCGGTGTACTTGATCTTCAAGGCGAAACCCTTTGATCATCTTATGGATCTCAGGAATACCCGATAACTTCGTTCCAGTAGTGACATCACGAACAGTAGCGATGACCGAAACGTACCCAGCGATGGTAGACCCCTTCAATCGTAAAGTGGTCCGCAGATACAGCAAAAAATCAGCAAGACGAGGTATCTGTATCGTCTGAGGTTTGAGTTTTTTCCCAACACACCATCGGTGAAAGCAAAGCCATCTGACGTTGTAAGCCGCAGTAGTAGATGATCTGTGCGCTTTCAAAATGGCCGCCGTAGACTGTGAAGAAAAACCTTTCTTCCTCAAACTCTTGGAGATAAAGTCCACGCGTGCAGTTGGAACAACTGCGGACGTGGATGGTATAGTCTTGACGTGGGATGCAGCAACAGATGATCCCAGTCTGGCAGCGGTAAAGGATGTGGATCGGCAAGACGTATTAGATCTGGATACCACATCCTGGATGGCCACATCGGAGCAATGAGCAACAGGCGACAATGGTACAGCTGAAACCTCTGAAGCACCCTTGGAAGGAGGATTGGTGGAGGAAAAGCGTACGCGTCCATCTGTTCCCAGCTGATGGCCAATGCGTCGAGATCCAGAGCTTCGGGATCCGGTACCGGAGACACGTAAACCCTCAACTGATGGTTGAATCGTGTGGCGAAAAGATCGATGTTTGGTGTCCAAAGTCTGTCGCACACCCATCGAAACGCTTCCGGATGGAGCATCCACTCCGTCGGCTGTGGAGACGATGGCCGGGACAATGTGTCGGCTAGTACATTGCAAACCCCTGGAATATGACGAGCCCGAAGTTGCAATGGAATTTCGTCGACCAGCTTGTAGAGACGATAAGTCAACTGCAGCAGACTGCTGGAGTGAGTTCCGCCCTGACGATTGATGTAAGCCGCCGCGGTCGTACTGTCTGTGGCCACCATGAGAGAGGCTTCCGTCAACATCTGTCGCCAATGAAGGATAGCGTAGTAGACTGCCAACAACTCTAACAGGTTGATGTGGAGTCCGAGTTCGCCGGGAGACCACAGCCCTGAAGTAGTCTGGTTGCTTAGATGGGCTCCCCAACCTTCCAGTGACGCGTCGACGAATAGGTGATGAGTGGCTATGAAGGCCCGCATAGAGACACCTTCTAAGACGTTCGATCGGAGCTGCCACCACTGCAGGCTGGAGCGTAGATCGTCTGGGAGTGAGATGATCAAGTCCGGATTGTTGAAACGAACAAACGGGTTGAGAAACATCTGCAAGCGCCGCAACTGGAGACGACCTCTGAGTGTCAAATCCTGGGCAGAAGTGAGGAGACCCAGGAGACTCTGCCAACCGCGGAAGGTCATTGGAGCGGTGAGGGCTATGACAATCATGGTCTGGATCTTCTCCCAACGGTCTAAAGGAACTTGAACGAGGCCCAGGTCGGGTCGAAGCCAAGCGCCTATGAACTGTAGAGACTGCGTGGGAGCCAGTCGAGATTTCTCGATATTGATAATCCAACCCAGCTGCTTGAGAAAGTCCATGATGAAGGCAACATGTGCAGTCAGCCCTGTCTTGGTGTGACACCTCATCAGGCAATCGTCGAGGTATGGGTAAAAGGATATACCTCTGCGATGCAGGAAGCGTGACATCGGAGTCGTGATTCTGGTGAACAGCCATGGCGCTATGGATATCCCAAAGGGCAGGACTGTCCATTCGTAATGCCGACCCTGTAGCACAAACCGCAGGTAGTGATGGAAATCGGCATGCATCGGAACGTGCAGGTAGGCGTCCTTGAGATCTAGCGAGGCAAGCCAATCCCCCGGTCTGATCACGGCTATGATATCTCGCAACGTTAACATCTTGAAGGTCGGAGGAGGAGACAGATAGTGGTCGTTGAAGACCGCCAAGTTGTGAATCATTCGCAGCTCTGGAGAATCTTTCTTTGGTACGAGAAAGATGTCCGAGTAAAATCCGGGTGTTAAGTGTACTTCCGAAATGCTGCGAACGGCTCCCTTCTCCACCAGTTTGTTGACGGACTCCTGTAGAACCTTGACTTGCGCAACGGAATGCCGCGGTTCTCGAGGTGAAGTGGTCAATGGAGGGATGGCAGACGATACCGTCTTCAAGATCGACGTGACAAACGGATCTTGGCAAAGTGTCTGCCAGTTTCGCCAATAACGGCAAAGTCGACTTCCGACCATGGATCTTCCGACCGGTGTGGTACACACCGGAAGCGTCAAAACCAAATCGTTGTTCTGGTTCAAAATCAGGGGCGGGCGTAGGTTGAAGCAATCTGAGCAGTCCACGATCTGTTGGCTGGCGTCAACGTCGACCAGGCTTCCCCTGGGTCCGAGCTGGCGGACCGGATGGTCGTCTGACCGGAAACCTTCGAGAAGGTTGACCTCGAAAGGAACCTCTCCAGCGTTTAGATGGTGGTTGTGGTGTGAATGTAGACTTCCGCTTTGTAGATTCCAACGTCGAAATAAGTTGCAACGCTTTGACAGTTGCTGTCGACTGTTGGTCCTTATCATTGGCCTTCACCACCTCAGAAATTTTGCCTGCAAACAGCTTCGTTGCGGACCACGGTTGAGCTAACAGCTCCTTCTTATGCTGGAAATCCAAAGTGGATTTCTTTAAATAAGCCTGGCGACGGTATTGCATTAACATCGAGGACATCGAAGTCACCGAAGACGTCAGGAAAGCTAGCATCTGCGCCGATTGCTGAAACAGCGCGTAGCACCGTGCATCTTTTGCCTGGGTGGCCATCGCCGCAAGGAAAACGTCCAAGTAAGATAACACAAACAAGCAACGTCTCTGGGCAGTATCCATGGCTTGTACTTGTTTGTCCGTCAAATCCACGGTTGACGACTTCCCAAGACGGTGAACATCTTCATCCAAGGACGGAGCTACATCTGTAAAGGCCATGTCAAACACCGGATACATACGGTGACCCCAAGTCGGGAAGGCGACGAAAGACGCTGTGTCTTTAAAAGTGCGGTCTAAATCCGTCGCCACCTCGGATACGAGTGTACCGGCTGCCAAGGAACGGATCACCACATCTTCCGGAGGGACATCAGTCGCTATCATCGGTGTCGGTCCCTTCTTGGACGGCGTTGGTGGATGTGGCAAGGACGGCAACATGTCATAGACTGCCGCCAAGCAATCCCTCATATTCATATGGTCAGAAGATTCAGTCTCATCAATGACGGAAACCGCTGTAGGCGCTGCATCTCCAAAGTCTCGAAGCACTCGAGCACAGGCTAATCGATCCGCCGAAACAGAATTCACTGGTGAACCGGACCGTGGACGGTCCCGTCGAGAACCCTCTGAAGCGTCAATAGAAGGTCTGCGCTGCCGATCCACGGAACCCGTAGGGAGACGTGCAGGTCGTGGGGAACGGCTACGAGCCCGGCTCCGGTCCCGGCTCCGCTGCGCCGAAGATGACTTTGAAGATCGGTGATCCTTGGAGGCCGTGGAACGCCTAACTGATTGAGTCGGCTTGTCAGAGGGCTGCGTAGGAACTGCAGGCCTGTCATCTGAAGTCTTGCATCCTGGAGCCGCACCCCCCGAAGAGGGGACTTGAACCGGACCTGGCCCCAAACCCGCCGGTTGTGGTAAGGCCGCCATTGACGCCATAGTCTCTTTCAGCATAGTAGGTAGCATCGAACGTAATACATCTGCTATGGAGTCCGCAATTGATGGCGAAGATTCCACTTTCTTGGCTCTCGCCGACAGCACCTTCAAGTAAGCCGCGAACTCGACAGTAGACAGGCCCGAACACAGGTCGCATCTCGAAGAGAGGCTACAAGGAACACGGCAACCCGGACATAATTCATGAGGGTCGCCGCCTGCAGTGAACTTCTTACAGCGTAGGCACGCTCGTACCTGTCGCTGAACATTAACATCTGACATGATAATAAGTTTTCAATCTGTGAAAGAGAAAGAAAAGAATCCATGACACAAACACAAAGCCGGTCAACAAAGACGCCATTTTGCAAATGGCGTCCGACACAACAACCGGCAATATAACAACATTTCATGTAATTAACACTTGGCAAGTCAAGCGAAATACGCGAAACATACGAAAGCTAACGAAAGCTAACGAATAAGGTGAAAAAAATAAACATTCCACCCAACACAAAGCCAGTCAATACAGACGCCATTTTGCAAATGGCGTCCGACACGACAACCGGCAATATAACAACATTTCATGTAATAAACGCTTGAAAAGTCAAGCGAATACGCGAAAAGAAACATACGAAAGCTAACGAAGCTAACGAAATTTAAGGTGAAAACATTTCACCCAAACACGAATACAAAACCAAAGGTCTTATAAAAAAAGTTGACTCCAAACAGAGCCAAACAAAAGACGTCCAGACCCTTTCGCGAAGAGAAAAAGAAGGAAGTTACAGTCATGTGACCGGAACTAGAGAGCAGTATGCAGTAGAAGAATTTAGGCCATCCCATTGGCTGTTGGGATGTTCGGACCAGACCACTTGCGTGGGGGGGAGGTGCACTTGTTTGAGGACAGGTAATGTCTATAGAAATTTACTTGTTTTAAGTGTTCTTATCATCAAAATAAGTGCATAAAATCCTGATTAATTGAACTGTCGCAAAAAAAAAAGGTTCTCGTACAATATTCATATAACATATTTTTTATAACAAGTGACCATACTGTCAACATTGTTTATCCTGATGTTGCCGAGTCTGGTGATGTTTGTCTTACCTTTACATTACAATACATGTACAAACTAAAAAGATGAAGTACCTGTATACATGTAGGTATAACGTTTTCATTGGCTGCAGCATCAACTTTTGCATTTAACTCAACATTGATTGTACAAATGTAGCTACATTTCTCATAAATTACATGTCCTGCATCAGTAAAGCTTCATTTATAGTGCACGTCAAAATTAGTTTTTTAACATTATTATTTTAAAATTTTAATTTAATTTTTGTATATTTAATTTTTTTAATGTATAATTTTTTTTTTTAACATGCATTGAGATATATATCTACAGATACACTATCAGTGACACTGAATAAATTTATGGTACGCCAGACATTTAATTGTGTAAATTCTTGTTTGCAATTTACCATATATTGTAGAATTAATATATTATTATATTTTGCCTTTTGTTGGTATTTTTTTTATCATCTGATTTAATTGAAATTCAAAATATGAACCCCAGTCAGTACAGAAATTATAGTTTTTTGACAGTTTCTTCTTTCTGTTCATCATTATCTGATAGGCCAAACTATGAACAATGTATATTAATATAAACTGTTGATGA
The DNA here is from genome assembly GCF_016097555.1 of Gigantopelta aegis. Lineage (NCBI taxonomy): Eukaryota > Metazoa > Mollusca > Gastropoda > Neomphalida > Peltospiridae > Gigantopelta > Gigantopelta aegis. The sequence continues at coordinate 43,659,184 of NC_054706.1, forward strand.
ATGACAATAGCAAAAATGTCAACGATACAATTGATTTGAATCCCCCCAACCCAAGTTTTATCTTCCACATGTATCTCTATCAATTGCATCCTTCACTGGATAAATGTTGGTTTATATATTCCAATTCATGTTTGGATACCTGCATCTGCCAAGGAATAAACTTAAGATTTTAGCAGCACATTGTATCTGAACAATTCTTTGACACAATATTTATTGTATGTGTACACCAGTTTGGATTCACAAAATGGAACATTAGGTATAAATACAAGATTCTTTAAATTGGTGGATTATCAATAATTCATTGTTTGGTCAAAACATAGAATTAATTGATAATAGTATATTTGTATCTACATAAGTCCATGTTAAATATTTTATCATGCTCCCCCGATCGTCCAGTTTCTCCGTTTCCAATTCATAATGGTGAGAGCAAAAATATTGAAAATAAAAGTAATTTCTTTTAGGTACATGTGCATTATCTAGTAAGTTTTGACAATTTCTCTATAGAGAGAGATTTAATACATTTTTAATCTTTACTAAGTTTAACATGGCATCTTGAATGTCACGTCCTGGCTCAATGTCACGTCCTGGCTTAAAGTTTGAGGTGGTTATTTTAATCATTTAATACAACCAATCTTCATTATACCTTTTATTTATACTTGGAACATGGAGTAGGAGAATTAAAAACGATTTTTATTTCTAAAAAATAGTTTTTAAATAAAACTAACTTTTTATATGTCAAATCAGCCAGGAAGTGACATTATATATTTTGAAAAATAATTTAATACTGTAAATCATGAAATTAATGCGAAAAATGCGGCGAACTCATCGACGCAATAATAACTTGATGCATTTTGTTTAGTCTCATTCCCAATACAAAAAAATTTGCAGGATTTTACTATAATACTTCTCAATAAAATAAAACTTTTATAATATAAAGATGAAACAAAATACAAAAACAATTTTAGTTAAATGTCTTTTTGTGAATACTTCAAGAATCTTTCTTTCGTTTCGATGTTGCCATTCTATTTTCACTTTCCTGGAATATCATAGCGGTTATATAATACAGTGATGTTCCAAATGTTTTGTTTTTAAAAAGCTCATTTTGCGATGTGAGTATTTTTCAATTTTTTTTACACTTCTGGATTACTGTATACATTTAAACTATTTTGAACATTTGTAAAATTATAATCAACAAATTTCATTACTAAATATATTCCTTTAAAAATGAAACAGTAGAAAATGATATAACGCAACCAACAATCCGAGCGTATTTCTTCAAACCATTTAGCTCGACTCTTTACATGGCATTTAAGTTAGACTGGTCACAGGTTGTCACTGTTGCAATATATCGCATTTGTTAACGTCTATTCCTGTGCTGCGCATCAAGTGTATAAAATCAGTATAAAACATTTGTTAGAATAATACGTCTGCGTTCGCGTAAAATATTGTGCATGTAATAGCGACCCGTTTACCTTTTATTCCTACTGGTGGATTAATTAGAAGCAATCACCACACAAAAGTGCGAGGCATACCCGTAACAATAAAGTGTAGTTATACTAATTACACTACTTTAAGTAATTAGGGCTTCCTGGTCGAGCCACCATGCGATTAGCTTCAGGTTATGTAGTAGCTGTGATTCAACTACTGACTTCTTTTAACATGAAAGATGAAGTCCAAACAATATAATAATAACACAACTGTGGTTTTTATGTGATGTGGACTTTTGCCAGACGCATTAATAAAAATACGCATTTTTGTTCACTCATGTACGGACGCAATAATATCATGACGTATTAATTACATGATTTACAGTATACTAATTATGATATGAAAGAAGGGAAAGTAGTATTTTCATATGTAGTGTACTTTAGGTTTGATGTCCTGATACCTAATTTTTACATTTGACATAACAGTAATGAAATATTACCAAAAAACAAATGTCACGTCCTGGCTTACAAATGATTTTTTCTTCAAATAAAACTGTCATTAAAACCCATAAAACATAAATAAATTGGCAATAAAAGTATATTTGTATGTGCTTAAGGGTGTTAACTTTAAGCTATAATAAAAACTTAGTTTAACAGATCATTTTGAAATTTTCACACCCATGGATCAAATACCACGGAATGGCCTGAAAATGAGAATCTATAAATGTTCCCATTTGAATATGATGAAGTGCTACGGATATGATTATGGATTTAAACACTAAATGCACTAGTTAACATATCTCTGGGGTTGTGGAATATCTAACAACGAAAAAGGAGCAGTCAATAAAGGGTATGAAATACTGTTTTAATATTAAGCACACACACAGCCAATTTGTAAATAAAAAATAGCCTTAAAGGTTAATTTTATTTTCTGCCAAAATGTAGTTAAATAAAGGCTATTTCAATAAAAAAATTTTTTTTTACTGGAAATCCATCTTCAAAATTGCTTTTTGGCTAAAAGGAAAAAGGCCCAAGTAACATGAATAAAGTTAAATGTACTTGATTAGTAACATAGTTTAAATTATATTTTCTTGAATACTGACATAATTTGTTTGATTTGAGAATACTGGAAAGTCAAAACATTAAAATGACATCACGTATATGGCATCCTTCTTTTTAGATATAGTTTGGAATGTTTAGCATAAAGGTATTTTTAAAGACACTTTTACAGCACTTGCACAAAAGCTAAAGTAGGAATAACACTTTTTACTCATTGTGAATACAAAGTATAGTAAAATAGATTTAAACTGTCCAGCCATTAGTTCGGAATTTTATTATAAAGTTGATCTTTAATTTTGTTATGCTGTGGGTCTCCAAATGCCAATCATGACATATTAATTCTCAAAGCAGAACTTTTCATAATTTCTAAAATTTTTATAATATGTTTTAAAGCTACAGATACCAATTTTTCTCATACATTACCAACAATCTATTTTACCAATATCTTACCTTTTGCCACTGTGCATCAAGTCAAATGCCTCGTTGATTTTGTCAAGAGTCAAAGTAAAGCTTACAAACTCATCAACCTTGATATCTCCTTTCATGTAGTCGAGAACAAGTTTGGGAACACTCTCTCGGCTTTTCCACCCTATAAATACAATGTTTAAACACTTATCTTTGCTAAATATTGTGCACTTAGAATTGTTGGCCATAGTTTCTGAGGTACAAACATCTTTTTTTTTAAATTAATTTTTTAACTACACCATGACAACTGGAAACAATGAGTTTTTTGTTTTTAAAGAACATTAACATTAAAAACCTGTAATATCTAAAAAATATTGTACATTTTCTAATAACTAGGGTCATTGGTTTTAAACACTATTAAAATTATGTCAAGCAGAAAAGAGTGACAAATGTATGAACCCTGTGACACTGAAAAAGCCAAACCATGGCGTGTACCTCCAAATGCAGATCCTTTCCACACACGTCCAGTGACCAGCTGGAATGGCCTAGTCGAGATTTCCTGCCCAGCTCCAGCCACTCCTATGATGGTTGACACCCCCCAGCCCTTGTGACACGCTTCCAGTGCAGCTCTCTGTAATTGACAAAAAAATCAACTAGTTCAGTCTGCTAACGTTTCACTAGATAGAGGTGCAATGTTAGCAAATTGGGTTAATGGTTAATTTGGCACTTTCAGTATGGAAGGAAGGAAGGAAATCTTTTATTTAATGACACACTAAACACATTTTATTTACGGTTAAATGGCGTCAGACATATGGTTAAGGACCACATAGATATTGAGAGAGGAAACCCGCTGTTGCCACTTCATGGGTTACTCTTTTCGATTAGCAGCAAGGGATCTTTTACATGCATCATTCCACCGACAGGATACTAGAGTCTTTGATATAATACAAGTTGTGGAGCACTGGCTGGAACGAGAAATAGTGCTGTGGACCCACCGACAGGGATCGATCCCAGACCGACCTATCAGTATAGTGTGCTACTTTTTATTATTGGGTCCTGGTCAGTTGCTGGTGATCAGCACTGCTGACCAACGACTTTGTCAGTACTAAGGTGTGGAACATAGTCCAGTGATGGATGGTCGGTCTAGGATCAATCCCTGTCGGTGGGTCCACAGCACTATTTCTCGTTCCAGCCAGTGCTCCACAACTTGTATTATATCAAAGACCATAGTATCCTGTCGGTGGGATGCGGCATATATATATATATATAAAAAAAAAATCCATTACCAAATAGAGTAGCCCATTGTGTGGAGGCTTTATCATTGTGTGTGTGGTCCATAGTCTGGCGCCATATAACCATAATTAAAATTTATTCAGTGTGTTGTTAAATAAAACATTCTTTCCTTTTTATCAGTTCTAAATATATAATCATTGATTCAGGATTTGTTATACTTCCAACCTAAACATGTTTGAAATGGCATTTGTATTCAATTTTCTATTTTCATATTACATTTAAATAAATAACAAAATGTTGGGGTTTTGGCAGGTGTTTTTTTCTTTAAAAAAAAAAAAAAAAACTAAACCTTTTTTTGTACATCATTGAATACAACTTTGATTTTTAGGAATGATCTTGACTGAACAAAACAAAGCAAGTAATGTACATTGGTTTTGAAAGTTTATCTGTATAAAACATTAAGCGAATGAAAATACACATAATTAGGTAATAAACAAAAATATAAACTCATGCCACTTTTTGTTAAATGTGTCCCTCGTGAAATTAAAGGTAAAGTGTGTGACAATTGTAAATAATAAGACAAGACGAGAATTGTGATGACTAAAAGATGAACTACCATGGTAGCAACATTTCCGATACATTCGAACGTGTAGTCAAGTCCGCCGTCCGTGATGTCAACCAGGACCTGCTGTACGGGACGGTCGTGTTCTTTAGGGTTCACCATTTCGGTGGCTCCAAACTGCTTGGCTAGAAAAACAACAACAATCAATGGCTTTATAGCATGTCATGCAAAACGTACAAGGGGTGTATAAAAAGTTCTTGGATTAACTAGGAAGGTACCAGGTGCATGACATGATTATCCAAGACCAATAGCTACGTCCCAGGGTCCCGTTCTATGAAGCCATGTTAGTGCTAAGTTATGAACTAACTTAAGGTGATGTTAGTGCTAAGATCGCCTGAAGTGTGTAAGGTAGTTCTGAACTAACTTAAGGTGATGTTAGGGCTAAGATCACCTGGAGTGTGTAAGGTAGTTACGAACTAACTGAAGGTGATGTTAGTGCTAAGATCACCTGGAGTGTGTACGAACTAACTGAAGGTGATGTTAGTGCTAAGATCACCTGGAGTGTGTAAGGTAGTTACGAACTAACTGAAGGTGATGTTAGTGCTAAGATCACCTGAAGTGTGTATGGTAGTTACGAACTAACTGAAGGTGATGTTAGTGCTAAGATCACCTGGAGTGTGTATGGTAGTTCTGAACTAACTTAAGGTGATGTTAGGGCTAAGATCACTTCATGGAATGGGACCCTGATGCAGTGAAGTAGACATCTTGCAATAAAGAATTCAGAACATCCTGATGAATGTGCTGTTCATGACGAAGTTTTCACAAAAGATGCACTGTTCCATCAACCATGGCTGCTCTGACTGTGGATTCCACCATATCGATCCCTCACTGATCCAGCATGGTTTTTCTTTCATCTGTGTTCTGTGTGGTCGGTATTATGTAACTGATACTGATGTCGTTTCGGCTGTTAAGTTTTGTCAACCTGCAGGACGATTCCTCCTTTGTCAGGGGGACCCAAGCAATGCAGTATCGTTGGAAGACGTGTGTGAACCTCCAAGGGGACTATTTTGAAAAGTAACAGGTATGGCAAGTCCATCCTAGTTAGGCTAAACTTTTTAATCGCTCCTTGCATGCACATGTACTGAACTCCAAATATTTCTGTTTACGTTATAACTCTATCTTCACATTCTCCAACATGCCTTCTTATTTTAGCAATAAAATGTTTATTAACTAACAAAAACAAAATACATGACAATAGGAACTAGAAATAAGATTTGCATCTCTTTCATTAAATTCAGAATTATTACAACATACTGACCTTTCAGGTGTGAAAGTTGAAAACAAGTTAAAATGGACAGATCAACTAAACCGTTTGTTCCCTAATTTCCACACATATATAATTAATACACACTATAATTAATAAGAATTATCAGATGCTATAATTTAGAAGCCAGAACACTTTTTTATAATGCAGGGCTTCTAGGTTTTGGTAGCCCCACATCAATGGCTAGTGATATTCAATGTTGGGCTAGTAAATAACTACTATGTACATACTCGATGGCTAGTGAATTTTTTTTTTGTAAAATGCTGCATTTAAAGGGAGAGTAAACTCAAACATGAGCCATATGTGTTGGAAAGATGCATACCTGGACCATCAACACATACTGACACTTTAAGAAATGAAAAACGTGTAATTTTAGAGTTAATAAAAAAAAAAAAGTGATTATTCCTGCTAACTGGGGACAGCCATTTTCTTTTGTTTTCGGTGCGTCTGGAATTGTAACTTGGGGTGAAGTGACGTCAGCTCCGACCCACTCCTGTATTTCAATTTGCATTAATAGAACGAAATGGGGTTATAGTATTTTTCTCTTAAAAAATCCAAAGAAAAAATGCATATTATTAGGCCTATTGGACCAAAAACGACCACTCACGATACCCAAGCAATAATTTTCTTTTCTTTGGGACTATGTAATTGGTAAATTTTGTGAATTTAAATGGGAAAGTCTACTTAATCAAGGGTTTTACAGAATTATTTACAGTAATAAAGCAAGATGGCTGATAATGTCCATTATCATTTTAGGGGTTTAACCGTTTTATTAATTAAATATAAGATTATACTTGTTGATATTAAACAATAATGTTGAATATATATACCAGTCCAAACACCTTGCTTAAGCATTCCTTTAAGTCTTACTTTGTAAAAATTAATATCCTGCCCAAACTCCCCAAACACCCCCCCAATCCCAACTATTCCCCCCCCCCCCCAAAGCCCCCATCTAATGGTTTTAAAGCTCTATCCCAGTCTTTAGGTGATATATCCGATTATGGCTATTAGTAAAATTGTACTGACTTAAAGTATGGCTAGTGAATTTTTAATTGTGGCTAGTGATTTTAAATCACTGATCCCATAGCTAGTGTATTTTTAATTTACAAATAATTCTAGAAGCCCTGAATAATGGACTTATTTACTATTAATGCTGTGTAATCTGGGGGACATGAAATGAAGACTGATTTAACCACCTACTGAAACTTCAGAAAATTGCTGCTAGAATGAGTTCAAAAGCTGATCCTCTCTCTCTATCTGTCCCTCTATTACGGCAGTTAAAGTGGATAAAACAAAAACAGTTATTCAATATAACAACCGTGTACTAATTTATAAAAGTCTGCACAATGGAACCCCCAATTATATTTCTGATCTATTCACAAATGTGGAATATAATAATATCTACCATTTAAGAAATGCTAAAAATCCTCACTTTATGAACATACTTTGAGCTATTCTAGACCATTGACATAAAATAGCTATTAAGGTCTATTTGACCATCATCAAATGTAGATATTTTCATAATTCAAGTGAAACAGTATCTTTTATTACTGGGTGTTTTTTTTTTGGCATGTGTGTTGATAGAGACATACACTCCATGTGAAATCACTGAAGGACTCCCTGTAGAGTTCAGTGAATGGTTGTACCTATTTCGAACTTATCCGGATTGATATCGATGCCGATGATTCTCGAGGCTCCTGCCTTCTTGCAGCCCATAATGACCGCCAGTCCGACCGCTCCCAGTCCCCACACCCCACAGGTTGAGCCAGCTTCAACCTAGAAAAGAACATTTTTAAATAAGTAAAAAATATTACCATAGTTCCAAAAATATATGTTCAATGTTTTAGCCGTCATTGAATTTGTGAATTCTCCAAAAAGCTAACGTAGCTGTTTGGCTAACTGAGACATGAATTAAACTATCTGTTTTTTGTCAAAATTGGCCAAGTTGCTTATGATTTTGGGAGTCTAATTCACACAGACAGAAGAGTTCATATAACGGCTTATGGCAAACCAGTTACAGAGCACTGGCTGGAATGAAGGAAATATTTTATTTAACGACACACTCAACACATTTTATTTAAGGTTATATGGCGTCAGACACATGGTTAAGGACCACACAGATATTGAGAGGAGAAACCCACTGTCGCCACTTCATAGGCTACCAGTACTCTTTTCGATTAGCAGCAAGGGATCTTTTATATGCACCATCCTAGACAGGATAACACATACCATGGCCTTTGATATACCAGTCGTGGTGCACTGGCTGGAGAAAGAAATAGCCCAATGGGCCCACCGACGGGGATTGATCCTAAGCTGACTGTGCATCAAGTGAACGCTTTACCACTGTTTTTGTTTTTTCTTGTATTTATTATGTTTGTATACAAGTTTGTAGAAGTAAAGTTCTAAGTTAATTCAGAAAAGCACATCAAAATATAAATGAACAGGCTGATTCAACACCGCCACACAAGAGCTATATTCTGCATTTGTGATGTTCCAACAATTGATTATTATCGAACACTGATAGATTAGGCTCTACCAATCAATCGGTTCGATTGTGTGGGAACATTTTCACTGCAACTGTTCATTCAGTTTAGATGCTGTAATTGATGTAAATATGTTGTGGTTTGTTGTCATGTGTACATAAAGAAAAAAGATATTAGCATTAGTAGAGGTAAAATTAGCCATTTGTAGGGTCTAGATCTTGGTGAACACAACAATATGCGCATCGTCCTTATAATTCAAACCCTTCTTATGTTTGTAATATGTGCATATACTATTATATGTACGGTATGAATTATCGCACATGGTATGGATGTGAGGATGCACGAATTCTGGTTACAGTGGACATATTAAAAGGGTGTGAACAAGGAGGGAGGAGGTGGAAAGTGAGCAGAGAATCATAAGGCTGGTTACATAGGAGAGAGTGAGAGTAAGAAGAGGTTGGCAGAATAGCAAATGTTAAATGTTCATATAACTGTAATCAATTGCATATTTGAAAGTTGATTGGTTGGTGTCAGCTGATTATAACCGATGATTGATGGTGAAATTTCAACCGATTCCCAAGATTAATCTGCATCAGCTCACAGTCACAGCTGTTGGATTACACTGCACATTATTGTATACTGTATACAGTATTTTTACTTGACAACAATGGCAGCACGTCGCAGTCATTTTCAGAGATCGTTTAAAAAAAAAATTCTGGTCAGAAAACCAGTTATTGGGAATAATGGACATAAATACTGGACAGCTGGCCACAAATGGAATTAAGTAAATGTGATTTTTTCAATTTTTTACCTAATTTTAATCAACATTAAGTGATCTAAAATATCATAAAAATTAGGAAAATCCATTAAAATAATACTTACAGATTCAAAGATGAACTTTATTTTATGTATTATGTATAAAACATTAAGTGAATATATGTGAGTAAAAATTATAAACCTTGTACCCACTCCATGTGGTTTTTGTCAAAAATTAATCCAGTTAAGGTTAATGTTGGTCTGTGTTCTACAACAACTACTCAGACTGACCTTGGCAGTATTAAGAGCAGCACCATAGCCTGTTGATATTCCACAGCCCAGGAGACAAACTTTGTCCAGAGGAGCACTCGGGTCAACCTACAATTCCACATATCAATAATGGTGAAAATATACAATAACACTGAAACAATATTTAATATAAAACCTGTCTATAATTTTAATAGAAGAATGAAAAGTCTCACCTACTTTAGGATGATAGAGTGTCACTCACAGCTGTATTTCCATGTCAATCTCAGTGTACAAGTATGTCTCTCATTAAGTGTATATATTACTGAATCAGGGCAAGATGTTGCATCTTCAGAATTTCCATATTGAGAAAATGAGCATTAGGCAAAAAAAGAGTCAGTCTCTGGTCAGACCAAGTTCCAGAATTGTTATGACAATGTAGCTTTTTTTTTTTTAAAGAATGGATTGCACAGAAAAGGTGGGTATATTTGATACTGAAATAAGGGACATATTTCAATTGAAATCAGAATGCAAATCCTAGTTCATGCACAATGACATTTTGACTCCAAATGCAGTTTTACATCATAGGAAGAAAACCCCAGCAAAAAGCAACATCATACCGCAGGAAATTTAAAACAAAACCAACAAAATTGATGTGTGCGCTGACCCAGAGACCAGAAATTTATTTTGTTTGGCCTTAAATATGTAAAATTAAAAAAAAAAATCACAAATTTACATATTAGTATATTTAAATAGTAGATGTACACGGCAAAAAAACCATGCCATTGAAAAAAATTAATATACCGTATATCGCTGTGTATTAGCCGACTCCATGCATTAGCCGACCCCCTAGTTTCACCCTCCAAATCGGCTTTAAAATTATCGACCTTGTATATAAGCCGACCCCCCTATATAAAACTAACCAAGTCAGATGTCTGTGTGGTCTCTACAAAATGACAAAGTACATCTGCTTTCAAACGTCATTTGTCACAGCAAACTTATCCGGAAGCAGTAGCCGATTTCTATTTATAGAAACGGTGTCCGGTTAATTTATTTCTCGTAAAATATAAGTACCAAGATAGCGAAATATACCTAAACATTCTTGATTGCAGCCACACGTTAAAAACACAGTGACTGTTTGCATTGTTGATTGTGCTAATCGGTCTTTTCATTACTAGTCGGCTATACCCTACCATACCCAACCACCCGTGTCGATTAATCCCAAGCCGACAAACAAAACAAATGAAGCTGGAACAATTAACGTGTTCACCGGTTTAGTAAGCAGTTTTGTAATGACACGTGACCTGCGAAGTTTTCCGAAATTGTTTTGATCGGTCACCATTTATTGTTGTTTAAACAGATAAATATTACTAAATAACTTTTAAACACCAACATTTATTAAAGATGAACATATATATACAATTTTAATATCTTTTATTTGTAATAGCTTGTGTTAAAATGCAATATTAAACCTTTATGAAAGCGGAAATGCAGAGCACAATAATGACAATAGATCGAGTCGAGCCGTGACGTCACTATTCTAACTTTACATTTCCAAAAAATGGCTAATACACAGCGATATACGGTAGTCCAAGGCAAAAAAAGTGTTGTGGAGAATTAAAAATTCCATGGCATTGCTGATTGCCGTGGGCAGTTGCAAGGGTTGAATTACACGTAGGCTAGTTAAGTAATTACATGACAGACACAGACAATGCTACTGAATTATTCTGGCACCATTTGTTGATCAGGGCAAAGCAATATTTAAACATATTTATAATATATTTTATAATATTTAAACAAGCTTGCTATACAATATATCTGTACATTGTATTTTTGTATTAAATATTTATAATTATTTCAAATAAACATGGCAGTAAAATATTCTGCAGATGAAGAAGAGATTTCACTAGCTTTAGTATTTGATTTTAATGAAAGTGTTTGGTGTTTAGCTTAAGATGCAGAAAGGTTATCACTTCAAATCCCATTACTTCCTACCTTAGCAACAGAAATCTCTGCCACCACTGTGTATTCAGAAAAGTTATCATTTCAAATCCCATTACTTCCTACCTTAGCAACAGAAATCTCTGCCACCACTGTGTATTCAGAAAAGTTATCATTTCAAATCCCATTACTTCCTACCTTAGCAACAGGAATCTCTGCCACCACTGTGTATTCAGAAAAGTTATCATTTCAAATCCCATTACTTCCTACCTTAGCAACAGAAATCTCTGCCACCACTGTGTATTCAGATAAATTATCATTTCAAATATCCATTACTTCCTACCTTAGCAACAGAAATCTCTGCCACCACTGTGTATTCAGATAAGTTATCATTTCAAATATCCATTACTTCCTACCTTAGCAACAGAAATCTCTGCCACCACTGTGTATTCAGAAAACGTGCTCGTCCCCATGAAATGGAAGAGTTGTTTCCCTTTGCATGTAAAACGAGATGTCCCATCTGGCATGAACCCAGCTCCTTGAGTCGACCTAATTAATAAACATTAACTACTGTTAAATTGTCCAGTAAAAATACTTTTCCAGTATTCAATTCAACATCTGCAAAAAAAATTGTCACTAAAATTAACCAAATCTGTTTATTATTTAATACTTATGTAGGTTAAAGGGACATTCTTGAGTTTGCTCCATTGTAAGATGTTTCCACCAATAAAATATTTTTACAATTAAACTTACATATTAAATATATTTTCTATTTTAGAATATCAGTGTCTATATATTCAACGTGTTTCTGGTCGTCTTAATATTTCTGAGAAGCCCAAACTGGATTTTGTCTTCAAATAATTTCGTACATACGAAAACACAATATTTTAGGAAATAAAATGAAATTTAACCTAGTACAAATATTAGAACGGTCAAAAACACGTTTAATATACAGCCACTAATATTTTATGCAGAAAAACATATTTGATATGCAATTACAATCGTTAAGAAGTCTCTGTTAGTCGATAACATCTTAAAAATTGCAGCAAACTCAGGAATGTCCATTTAAGAGCATATTATTCAATACTTAGGGTAAAGAAAATCGGTGGTCTATCCACTTTAAATATTTGCATCAGATATTCACCGAATTTTAGAGCAAAGGTTGGTCTTTGCACTTTTGCAGAACTTGCACTCGTAGCACTGTGGAATGTACAGTGGTATCACATGATCACCTGCAATTTAAAATGACAGCACTATTAGGATATTTAAAAAAAAAAAAAAAATCTGAAGAGATTTTAATCAAATCAAGGCAAACAGTTTTTGTGACCAAAATATTCTACTTTTTGATGTTTCAATCAAACTAAACCAATTCTAGTCATATGTACATAATAAGGTAAATATCCTTGGTCAATCTAAAATGATGTTACAGCACTGAATGACTATTTAGCATATAGAAGAGTGTGGATGTATAAAACATTTATTCTCAGTGCAACAGTATTCACCAAACTTAAAGCAGCCCATTTTAACAATTACCGTTAAGGCCTACCTATTTTCACAGAGGTGACACCTGGACCAACACTCTCGACAATTCCACCACCTTCATGACCCAGGACCACCGGGAAGAGACCTTCAGGATCAAATCCATCCAGCGTGTAGGCATCTGTGTGACAGACTCCAGTAGCCAGGATCTAAAACAAGCACATAATACACCACATAATTACACATTTCCATCTAGTGTAGACATAACACCGCACATACTTAGACATGTCCATCTAGTGTGTAGACATAACACCGCACATACTTAGACATGTCCATCTAGTGTGTAGACATAACACCGCACATACTTAGACATTTCAATCTAGTGTGTAGACATAACACCGCACATACTTAGACATGTCCATCTAGTGTGTAGACATAACACTGCACATACTTAGACATGTCCATCTAGTGTGTAGACATAACACCGCACATACTTAGACATGTCCATCTAGTGTGTAGACATAACACCGCACATACTTAGACATTTCAATCTAGTGTGTAGACATAGCACCGCACATACTTACACATTTCCATCTAGTGTGTAGACATAACACTGCACATACTTAAGACATTTCCATCTAGTGTGTAGACATAACACATAACACATTTCCATCTAGTGTGTAGACATAACACACCACATACTTAGACATTTCCATCTAGTGTGTAGACATAACACCACACATACTTAGACATTTCCATCTAGTGTGTAGACATAACACAACACAACACATTTCCATCTAGTGTGTAGACATAACACACCACATAATTACACATGTCCATCTAGCGTGTAGACTAACGCCCCACATGTTTATATATTTCCATCTAGTTTGTAGACATAACACCCCACATAACACATTTCCATCTAGTGTGTAGACATAACACTGCACATAACACATTTCCATCTAGAGTGTAGACATAACACACCACATAATTACACATTTCCATCTAGTGTGTAGACAAAACACACCACATAATTACACATTTCCATATAGCGTGTACACTCCACATACTAGTAATTACACATTTCCATCTAGTGTGTAGACAAAACACACCACATAATTACACATTTCCACCTAGTGTGTAGACTAACATCCCACATAATTACACATTTCCATCTAGTGTGTAGACATAACACACCACATAATTACACATTTCAATCTAGTGTGTAGACATAACACACTACATAATTACACATTTCCATCTAGTGTGTAGACTAACACCACACATAATTACACATTTTCATCTAGTGTATAGACAAAACACCACACATAATTACACATTTCCATCTAGTGTGTAGACAAAACACCGCACATAACAAATTTCCATCTATTGTGTAGACTAACATCACATAATTACACATTTCCATCTAGTGTGTAGACAAAACACCACACATAATTACACATTTCCATCTAGTGTATAGACAAAACACCACACATAATTACACATTTCCATCTAGTGTGTAGACAAAACACCACACATAATTACACATTTCCATCTAGTGTGTAGACTAACACACCACATACTTACACATTTCCATCTAGTGTGTAGATATAACACACCACATAATTACACATTTCCATCTAGTGTGTAGACTAACACCACACATAATTACACATTTCCATCTATTGTGTAGACAAAACACCGCACATAACACATTTCCATCTATTGTGTAGACTAACACACCACATACTTAGACATTTCCATCTAGTGTGTAGACATAACACAACACATAACACATTTCCATCTAGTGTGTAGACATAACACACCACATAATTACACATGTCCATCTAGCGTGTAGACTAACACCCCACATGTTTATATATTTCCATCTAGTTTGTAGACATAACACCCCACATAACACATTTCCATCTAGTGTGTAGACATAACACCGCACATAACACATTTCCATCTAGTGTGTAGACATAACACACCACATAATTACACATTTCCATCTAGTGTGTAGACAAAACACACCACATAATTACACATTTCCATATAGCGTGTACACTCCACATACTAGTAATTACACATTTCCATCTAGTGTGTAGACAAAACACACCACATAATTACACATTTCCACCTAGTGTGTAGACTAACATCCCACATAATTACACATTTCCATCTAGTGTGTAGACATAACACACCACATAATTACACATTTCAATCTAGTGTGTAGACATAACACACTACATAATTACACATTTCCATCTAGTGTGTAGACTAACACCACACATAATTACACATTTTCATCTAGTGTATAGACAAAACACCACACATAATTACACATTTCCATCTAGTGTGTAGACAAAACACCGCACATAACAAATTTCCATCTATTGTGTAGACTAACATAACATAATTACACATTTCCATCTAGTGTGTAGACAAAACACCACACATAATTACACATTTCCATCTAGTGTAGAGACAAAACACCACACATAATTACACATTTCCATCTAGTGTGTAGACAAAACACCACACATAATTACACATTTCCATCTAGTGTGTAGACTAACACACCACATACTTACACATTTCCATCTAGTGTGTAGACATAACACACCACATAATTACACATTTCCATCTAGTGTGTAGACTAACACCACACATAATTACACATTTCCATCTATTGTGTAGACAAAACACCGCACATAACACATTTCCATCTATTGTGTAGACTAACACACCACATAATTACACATTTCCATCTAGTGTGTAGACATAACACCACACATACTTAGACATTTCCATCTAGTGTGTAGACATAACACAACACATAACACATTTCCATCTAGTGTGTAGACATAACACACCACATAATTACACATGTCCATCTAGCGTGTAGACTAACACCCCAAATGTTTACACATTTCATCTTGTGTGTAGACATAACACCACACATAATAATACATTTCTATCTAGTGTGTAGGCATAGCACCCCACATATTTACACATTTTCATCTAGCATGCAGACATAACAAACCACATATTTACATCTAGTGTGTAGACATAACACACCACATATTTACTTTTTTTGGTGCTGTTATATGATTTATTCAATTCTGACTGGATATCACTAAAATAAATTTGATAGAATGTACAAAGTGATACCATTACAATCAACAGTTTTTATTGTATTAACCAAATAAGAAATGTTGTAGCTACTTTGCATAAAAGTTAACAAATGGCTAATTTGACAACAGGACAGGTAGTTACGGTATTGTAACTGAAACTTTCGCCTACGTCTCAGTTACCTGAACAGAAGATTGTCAATGTCAGCGCTACCTTATCGTATCTACAGGACAGGGTGAGCCTTGATTGATAGCTGTTCACAAATGCAGTGTTAAATTAAATCTCACTAATATGTGACACCCGATGTAATGTGTGTATACCTTGATTCGGACTTCTCCTGCTTTTGGTGGTGCCACCTCCACAGTCTCAATAACGAGTGGTTTCTTTGCCTCCCAGGCCACAGCAGCCTTGCAGGTGATTGTCTGAAACACCAAGTAAAACTTCTTAAATCAACATGTATCAACCTCAGGAAAAAGACGCTCTGCTAAACAAGATCCAAGCTATTCTGTGTCACAAATTAATGGTACTTATTACATTTAAGGCAGAAGCTGCCCAACTCATATTTCTGTAGTTATTTTAATTATTAAAATCTGAATTTAGCAAATTTATTTCCTGCTAAACTTGCCATTTCAATGGGATCCTGTTCCACTAGAAATGGATATCACTAATATTTGAACAAAACTAATAAATCTTACATTACGTAGTTAAATTTCAAAAAAGTAAAAGCTTTTTAAAATATATATATATATATATGTATATATATTCCGTTACATAGACACCTCCAATCATACATTTAAATTTAGCTGTGCCATTTCAATAAAATGTACCAAATAAAAGACAGTCTAGACTGAAGTACCACTTTTGTAGTCTACTGTTTGACATGAACAAACTGCAAAATTCAGTATGTAGAACAAACTACTCAACAATTCTGTACCCACCTAATAATCACAGACACAATATTCTGTACAATAAACAGTTTACATCATCCCATGTGGTGCCTCATTTCAACTTAACAGGACACAGTTACAACTGCACTGTACTATAAAAGATTGTTTATCTTGATAAGTCCATACTGAACATTATAGAATCATTCGGGAGCAGGTCAACTCACGCCACACTGTTTAGTCAACTCGTTACTGTTTTATTAATTAAATATACCAATATTTTAAACAATAATGTGTATTAAATATTGTTAAATATGCACACCAGTCATGAGTTCAAAAGCCTTGCCTGATCATTCCTTTAAGGATATATGGGATAAACTCATAAATGTCGTTAAAACAGGCTTGACAGATTATTGTTTATATATTAGGATCTCCCCAATATAAAACCATTTCAATAAGTGGTCATAATAGTGGAGTTTCACTGTAATATTAATAAATAAAATGACACCAAAGTAGTAGACGTCCATAAAGTTTGGGGGGAGTTGTCCAAACACTGAGGCGAGTTGGTAGAGGGTGAGGAATGCTTGTCAACTCACCCTCAAACAGTGTTTGGTCAACTCACCCCAGTGTTTGGACAACTCGCCCCAAACTTTACTGTACATAAATAATTGTGACAAAATTAAAAATGGACATCTACAACTTAGGTGTCATTTTATTTATTAATATTACAATGAAACTCTATTATGACTATTTATTAAATGATTTTATATTGGAGAGACCCAATATCAGATAAATAATAATCTATTACAATGAACTGTCCAGCCTATTTTAACGTTTGCGAGTTTGTCCTGTATTTCTTTAAACTAAAGGTATGATCAGGGGCTTTCAGACTCAGACTGCTGTGCATATTCAACAATATTTAATGCAAATTATTGTTTAAAATATTGGTATATTCATTGATAGGAGTTGACTAAACAGTGTGGGGCAAGTCAACTAGCATTCAATCATTCTGAATACACCGCTTAAAACCTTTAAATACAATGTGGCCTGCAGGACTCAATGAGTATGACCCAAGCAGTAATTAACTTTCTGTTTGTTAGTCTTCCCAGGCAGCTCATCTGGTGATGTTATGATTCTTTTAACTCTAGTTGTTGTTTTTTTTATCTGAACTTTTTATATTTTTATTTTATCAGTCCTCCCAGTCCCAGTCAGCTTATCTTGATCACTATTGATATGTGATTGATCTTTTAACTCTCATGTTTCACTTGACTGCTGTATTTAAATTTAGGTTTCTCCTGACGATGTCAACATTTAGTTCACGAACCGTTGAGATTTTAAATTTGGGGTTTTAAACAGACATTTACAGTAGGCCTACTTTTATTATTGCCCAAATGGCAAATTGGCCCACCGACGGGGAGTGTGCTGACAGTAGCAAATATCGTGTGATACACAAGTATAATGTTATTATGTCACAAAATGTCTTAACCTTTCCGACAAATTCAGTCATTTTTCGTCTTTAAGTGTAGTACAAACTCAGAAACTAGGTAAATCTTTTTAAAGAAAAGCGTGGACTTTATACATTGGTCTCACGCGAGACTTATTAATCCCTTAAAATGATGGTCTAAAATGGCCCAATCTTAAAGTTTAAACTTTTTCAGTTTTAAATTTAAAAAACAGATTATTAAGACTTAATTATTTTTATCAAGTAATTTATACTTTAATGTGAAAAATGTTCGCTTCAATGGCATAATATTTAACTCTTTTGGAAAGTAAGTACATTATTTAATTAATCTATAGTGAGACCTTAATTGATGAGTAGACAACTCTAAAATATTTCAAGAGAAAATGGCTGCGGCCAGTGTCATGGCATCCCGAGTGTGTGAAACTCCAGCTTGTAATAGCGAAGCTAAGCTTCAGTGTCCAACGTGTATAAAACTTGGTATAGCAGGTTCTTTTTTCTGTTCACAGGTATTTTAATATCAATTTGATTTTTGTAACTGAGTTATCAACTTTTATTGATAAGACCAGGGCTACTCGACATTTGATAAGGCTCTGTTGTCAAGAATCCGGGTCGTTTCGCCGGAAAAAGTTCCTTATTTTCCCCACTATAGTACATGTACTACAAACGACATAGTGCTAGGCCTGGATTTGAACTCAAACATTATGTTGGTTTTATAGAACAAATTGTTTTAAAAGATATTTTATATAACTATCGCTAACCCTAACCCTAACCTTAAACAAATTCTAACAAATATTTCTTTAAAATCGTTATGGGGAAAGTAAGGAACTCATGCCGTTTCGCCCTTATTCCTATTCGACCCCGAGTCGTTTCGCCCTTATTCCCGTTAGCCCCGAGTCATTTCGCCCTTAGAATGAGTCGTTTCGTCCTCTATTATGAGTTGTTTCGCCCCTATGTATTGGGGTGGTACTAGTATGCAAAATTTGGTATATAAAAATAATTTTGTCGTAATAGTCACCTAACAGGCAACAAGGTTGTAGACTTAAACGTAAAGTCTGAAACAAAATGTGGACAACTACAATAAATTGCTCCTACCTTTATTTTTCGTTAGATTTTACCCACATTTTGTCCAGACAGAAATCTTGAAAAAAACAATTACAATGGCATGGATTCCACATACTAGATGATAACCATGTCACCTGTATCGACTTCGCCGAGATCGCATAGGGCAAAAAGCATGTAATTTTGTGCCGGCTGCGATTTTGACTTTTTATGGAATATTCTACAAGAGGGGTGAAAGGATATGACTTAATCTAACAACCGTTGAATGCAATAACATGTTATGATATAAATACAAATGTGATGACGTCGTATTATTTTATTATTATTAATATTATTTGATTGTTTAAAATGTTTAAAGATACCACTAGAGATCATTGATTTTATATTAATATTTTAGAGTCTTTCACCCCACTTGAAGGTTGCACTATACCAATTAATTTCCAGCTGGGTCGAAGTTCGAGGTGCACCGAACTTTTGATAGAGAAGTTAACACCACAAGTCCTGTGATTGGTTATAAATGTGAGTGTGTTGGTTGTAAAAAAAATTAGTTTCATCTGGGCTAAAAATGTATGCAATTTTATTTGATGTAGTACCACCGTGTCAAGTAGCCTTGTGCTTGGAACATGTATGGGGTACCTGTAAAAAAACAGTACTCAAATTTTGTGCGAAACTAGGGGTGTTGCAGAAACATCTGGTTATACCGAAAATGAGCCATGAAAAGTACCATTTTCTGCAGTTAATACTTTGAGGTAGGGGTTGTAGTACTGATATTTATGGGTCAAAGTTTGGTTGATATATTGCATATAGTGTTTTTAAGCACAAACGTTAACATGGTCGCCTATGGGATTTGAATTGGTATAGTCCAACCTATAGCACATATTCAGTGCATAATAAAAAAGATTATGATTTTTGTGATTTAATTAAATTAAACTACACTATTTGATTAATTAGCCGTCACTCGGCCATGCAAGTTCACAATGAGTCCGTGACAATAATTACTGTGCATAGCTCTGAATGGAGTTTGAACAAAAATTAGCACTGAGGAAAAGTTGGTTTTGGCCTATAATTCATACTATAAAGATTTGAATGTTTTTATTTACATGGTGTTTGACTTGCCATATACAACTGCTCTTAAATATACTCTTCAAAAGAAGAAACGCAAAACCACATTGTCGTAACATTTGAAGAATTGATTTAATTATTGAATGGTGAGTCCGATAATTACCAAATGTTGCAGGATTGTTCACAATTCACTCTAGTCCATTGTGAGTAAGTGATAGGACACACCACCAAGGTCAAGGTCATCTGGAGTCAATACCGGGTGTGGCCTCCGCGTGTGTTGACAACTGCCTGGCACCGCCTGCCCATTGAAGCAACCAGAGTACGGATGACGTCCCGGGGGATGGTGGCCCACTCGGCCTGCAAGGCTGCTGCCAGCTCGGGTAGGGTCTGGGGCTGTGGTTGTCGCTGTCGGAGGTGTCGGTTCAACTCGTCCCATAGATGCTCAATTGGGTTCAAATCCGGTGATATCGATGGCCAAGGAAGGACATTAATGTTGTTGTTCTGTAGGAAAGCCGTTGTGAGACGTGCTGTGTGAGGCCTGGCGTTGTCATGTTGGAACACTGCGTTGGCGTTGGCCATAACTGGAACGATGTGTGGCCGGAGGATCTGGTCAATGTAGTCCTGTGCATTCAGGTTGCCCTGCACGTGGACCAGGTCAGTTCTGCCAGTGTGTGAGATGGCTGCCCACACCATGACACTACCCCCGCCGAATCTGTCCACTTCCTGCACGCAGTTTGCCGCATAACGTTCACCAGAAGCCTATACACGCGACATCTTCTATCATGACGTCGGAGCAGAAATCGGGACTCGTCACTGAACCACACATGTCTCCATCGCAGTTGAGGCCATTGTCGATGAATCTGGCACCACTGCAGTCGGAGTCGACGGTGTTGTGGTGTTAAGATGATACCTCGAACTGGACATCTGGCACGAATTCCTACCTCACGTAGGCGGTTCCGTACGGTCTGGTCGGATATCCTGCGCAAACCTGGTGTGGCTGTGGAGGTGGCAGTAGTCAATCGTTCCCGAAGGTGGCGTACCCGGATGTAGCGGTCCTGCCCGGGGGTAGTGACCCGTGGTCGACCGGATCTAGGGAGGTCACGTGTTGATCCATGTTGCTGGTAACGGTCCCACAGTCTGGAGATGGTGCTTGGGGACACATGGAATGCCCTGGCAACAGCCGTTCTGGATTCGCCTGCATCTAGTCGGCCGATGGCATTGTTTCTCTGCGGTTCACTGAGACATGGCATGTCCTGGATTGTCAACTGTCGGCCAGATACAGAGGCCAGGCAAGCGAACACCCTGCACTTTTATACTGTCGGTGTTCATGTTGCACGTGCAGACAACGCACGTGCAGTGGTGACATGGTTTGCACATGGCTGCATTTTTGCGAATATTCACATTTTGGAACTTTATTGTACAGTAGCTGCGTTTTATCGAATGTAACCGTGGGAATGTGTTTGGGACATGCAATGACCTTATATTCACAAAGCATGAACCGGTAGGAAACATAAAATCGGAGTTATAACCCATTTGTACCCTTTTGCGTTTCTTTTTTTGAAGAGTATATGTTAATATATCTAGGCAGTCTGAACTTAGATTTTAATAGCAATTTATTTTTATATTAAAAATAACATGTGCCAATATTGGGATAATGTCTTTAACTTGTATAAACATAGTTAATGTTTCATGTATGTACTTCTGATAGCTTAACTTTTTAAAGACCTTGATTTTTATTGTCCTTTTGGCATATTTATAGGGGGCTAAGTCATATTTTAGACAAATATGTAGTTTTAGGGGAAACAAAACTTTACTTTGAAGAAAAACTTTACCAAAGCCATAATTAAAATTTTGGTCACTATATTGTGCCTTCTGTTCTCTTTTATACATAACAATAAGCTTGTTAAACATATCTTTAGGTCTCCAGATCAAATCTTTTTTTTAAATAATCACTTAGTTTGCTCCCATGAAGTGTATTTTAAGTGTATACTAGATTTAGAACCAATTTTTCCAGATTTGATTATCTACCTTGGTGTAATTTGATGATTTATTTTATTGTTAATGCTGTATTATCCAATGTTAATAGCTAAATGATATGCTGTATTACAGATTGTAGGAATACATCCAATATACATATTGTATTGATCTGGATTAGAAAAGAATGCAATAAAATAGATGTTCGGGTAATTATGTCATTTAAAAACAGGTTTTTTTTAATAATGAATCAAAAATAAATATGCGAAAGCTGCATGATAATTCCAGATATCACAAATATTTAAAACCTCCAACTACAGTAGGGTATACATAAAATATAGTCAGGAATATTGGTGGCTGCCAATGGTTTTGATGGTCCAATTTGAAAATCTGCATAGCTGATGGATTTGAAATTCCCGCACATGGTAACTTGAAGATGCCCACACTCAGCATACAGGATTTCCTTCCAACAGTGATGTGCAGGACATTAAGTCATTACTTCATACAGATGCAGTCATGTTGGTTTTTCCTTCCTCAGACATTGTATTTTTTTAATACTGATATTTCTTTTATGTGCCTATTGAGGTCTTCATAATCTAGGGGTCAGTCAAGTACATGTGTTTCAATGGAATAAGTTTAAGGAGTTGAGGTACATTGAATAGCCATGCTGTCTCTACATATATAGCTGAGCACACACACACATCTGACAGTAAATATCTTCAGGAGTATTATTTAAAAAAAAATATATTTTTTCAAATATGACATATTGCATTTGTACAAAACTGTACAAAATACATGTGCTTTGTGAGGTGTACATTAAATTAGGCTGCACTGTAGAAACAACAGTTTCAGTGAGGTTGTCAGTTTATGTCAGAAGACACCAGATCCTGGTTGTCATAAAAACACATGATTCGCCACCTTTTGAAACATGTATGTTATCAGTATAGGTTGTACTATACCAATTAATTTCCGGCTGGGTCAAAGTTCGAGGTGCACCGAACTTTTGATAGAGAAGTTAACACCACAAGTCCTGTGATTGGTTATAAATGTGAGTGTGTTGGTTGTAAAAAAAATTAGTTTCATCTGGGTTTAAAATGTATGCAATTTTATTTGATGTAGTACCACCGTGTCAAGTAGCCTTGTGCTTGGAACATGTATGGGGTACCTGTAAAAAAAAAGTACTCATATTTTGTGCGAAACTAGGGGTGTTGCAGAAACATCTGGTTATACCGAAAATGAGCCATGAAAGGTACCATTTTCTGCAGTTAATACTTTGAGGTAGGGGTTGTAGTACTGATATTTATGGGTCACAGTTTGGTTGATATATTGCATATAGTGTTTTTAAACACAAACGTTAACATGGTCGCCTATGGGATTTGAATTGGTATAGTCCAACCTGAAGAGTATTCCATAAAAAAAACAAAATGTCAGACAGCAGAAAACTGCATGTATTTAAATGTAAACTGAAGCAAATGGTCCTTTTAATATTTCATCATAAATCTTCTTCAGCATAGATGTAAATATGACACGTCAATGGATATTACAGAGGCCAATTTCGCAAATTTGCAGAAAAGAGGTCCCCACACACACACACACACCAAAACACTTTATAACTAATATGTCCTATCGACAATATCATTGTGTAGGCTAGTCTTTGTACTTATTAATATAAAATACATCAGGCCCGTAGGAACTGGGATGGTGTGAGGGGAGGGGTTCTTTAAAATATTGCACATAATAATATATACATATAAATGGTGTTTATGGTTGATAAAGGGTTACAAATTGATAACCTATATCTGATTTGCAACTAGAGTCACGTAAACAAATTTATTCATCATTCACAAACATAAACATGAGGGCGAAACGAACCGGTATGGGGGCGAAATGACACGGGGCGAAATGACACGGGGCGAAATGACACGGGGCGATCAGGAATAAGGGCGAAACGACCTGATACCGTTGTCAACACTGACAACAGGTCAATGTGAATGTAATGCATTAATGATTAAAATAAACCTATAGTCCGTCCCACACAGGGATCGCCTTTTTTACTATGGTATTTTTTACTACAAGTTATTTATTTCTAAACCAGTTGTTTTCTAAATTGCAAAACAAAATAGTATTTTATTTTATTTTTGTTATTTCCAAAACACTTTTACAATTTACTTTTCTTCTCACGTCAAACCAAACTTAAATTATTTACAAAACCTCCCAACGTTTTTGTAAGAGGATGGGATGGACTATAGGCATACTCGCGTGTATGCCAGGGTTTATGATAAGGCCAGGGGAAAAAAGTTACTTGTTTCTTATTACATGCTGGAAAAATATGGTCGGTAGGAAAAACAGTTTATTTTGGAAAATAATTTTATTTATGGATATTAAATAGAGGTGTTGACTACTGTTATCCAAAATATTACCTCTGCATGCATAGAAATAAATTATGCAAACCAACAATACCATTCATCATTGTCCTTTGAGTCTGACTGGACAATCAAGATGAAAAACTTTTTTTTTTTTTTTTTTTACCCATCTTCATGGCTTAAGGCTGGTAGGTACTAGGTTCAAATTCCACACATTGGAAATACAATTTTTAATCGCTGTACCGGCTCTAAAACTAGTGAGTGTTCCGCAAACCTCAATGGTTAGATGTACCGGGGTAACCACTTACACCGACCAGTGTCTGCAATTGGTTTATCAAAGGCTGTGGTATGTACTGTCCTATCTGTGGGGGAGTGCATATATAAAAGATCCATTGCTCTTTAGTAATAAGTAGCAGGTTTCCTCTCATACTAACACTAACTTCTTTCCTGGGCAGGCAGTCGAGGAAGCTGGACAGACGTGTTGGATAAAAGCACGTAAATAAGTTAACAATTAAAGTAAACTAACAATCTGTTTTAATGAAAATTGAAAAAGAATATATGATCTTTCCTGGTGTATCTAAGAAATAGTAGACTTACCAATTTTATAATTTACAATGTTAGTTTTATTCTGTAAGAATAAGTACTTCTAAATCCAGTATTAAAGTACACACTTAGTTTGATGCAATCAGTTGGTTCAATGAATCCCAGTGACCACTTACAAAAAAAAATGAAACGAATCGAGATTTTACTGACATATTTAATCATTTGATTTAATAGTAAACTTCATCAGTATCAGTAAACACCACCTCCCCTAGCTTA
The DNA here is from genome assembly GCF_016097555.1 of Gigantopelta aegis. NCBI lineage: Eukaryota > Metazoa > Mollusca > Gastropoda > Neomphalida > Peltospiridae > Gigantopelta > Gigantopelta aegis. The sequence goes on from NC_054706.1 coordinate 43,684,857, forward strand.
TCAGAAGGTCCCTAAATTTCAACAAGGTCAGTTTGTCGCTGGAGTAAATAGGAAAACATCGCATATTTTTGTGAAGACAATTTTCTGACAATTGGAACTCTTTACCTGATATCTCACGAAAGTTAACGAACTTGCCTTTTAATTTGAAGGAAAGTAACTCCATCAATCAATTGTTAGAAGAAAACAATTCTGTGGCTCGTAAACAAAATTAATATAGAACGATTTGATTTATAACGACACCAAATTAATGCTTGTGATGGTTTTGGAACATTTACATGGAAGTTGTTGTTATCTTGGGCATAACCAAAAAGGATTTAGGGTCGGCAGGTTCAGATTAGGGTCAGTTGAGTAACCATGTCATCCATAGTTGAGGTTATTTCTTTAAATTCATGTATCCACTAATAACTTACATGTTTTCCATATTTAAGCAAGTAGTGTTAACTTCTTTATTGAATACTTTAATGAATAAAGGACAAATAGTTTTCATATCTGTTGATTAAAATTTTATGTAATATGCACCATAAGATGCAAGCTCCATAGACAAATGCACATTCATTATTTATTTTTCACTTACTATGTATTAAATTAATTTCATTAAATTTGTAAAGTCGGTTCATCACTCTGACATATAGGCATATTTACGAAAATGACAACAAGAACAACAAAAATAATAAATAATAAATAATTGTGAATGGATATGAATATTTAGAACTGCTGCCAATCAAAAGGAAACTTGCAAATGCTGCAAGTCATGTCCACCACCACCCAACTTTTCCCTATAATTGTGCTCAAAAAGCTGGATAGGCTGTATTTAAACATCAAAATTTTCACAAAGAGCATGCTCTCCCCCCCCCCCCCCCAAAAAAAAAACCCCCACAACATTCTAAAACGTTCAGGCTCTCAAATATCCATCCCCAAGCACATCATACTAAAAGTCCCCCGTACACTTTCAAATACACCAGAGACCCAGACTTGATAAAGTTTTCTAACAACATAGTTGTACATTGGGGCAGGACGTAGCCCAGTGGTAATGCGCTCACTTGATGATCCGTCGCAGGGCACACTATTTCATGAGAACTGTTGTTCTCTTCACATGTCGGTTACGCAACTTTAAAATCATGTGACCGTCAATTGGTTATTTGGTGAACAATTAATTTCTAAAATTAAAAGTACCCTATCAGAAGTCAAATTGAAAATCAGTTTATTTTTTTAATGCATATGTAGTTAATTGTTTTACAATTAGGTAGGCCTAACTCATCGGTTACTAGAACTATATTCACGTAACCGAACAATCGGTTACCTAAGTAAAACTTACATGAACCGACTTCGGGTTACCTAATATTTTGAAATATTGTCCCCTGTGTCGGTGGGTCCTTTGCAGGGCTAGCTCTGGCACTCACCAAATTCGCCAATAATGAATTCCGAATTTTGAAAGCAGTTGGTGAATTTTATTTTATTTTGGCAAAATAATTTCATGTAGTAATTGACATTTTTTTTTAGAAAATAATTTGTTTGATTTCTACAATTTTTGAAGTTTAACACACAATTTGGCAAAATGCTCAGACAGAACTAGCCCTGCATTGGGCTATTTCTCATTCCAGCCAGTGCACCACAACTGGTATATCAAAGGACGTGGTATGTGGAATCCTGTCTGTTGGATGGTGCATATTCTTCTTCTTCTGCGTTCAAGCTAGGGTTGATCATGCTTTAGATTTGGAGTCCGGTTGTGGTGATAAAAAACGCTGTCTCTGTCAAGTTCCTTGGGAACCCCAAAGCTTGACAGCCAGTGTTGCTCCGTTCGGCCAGTGTTTTATCCTGGCTTCATTGTAGAGGGTGCAGGATTGCAGGATGTGCTCTGGGGACTGTGGTCCTGTTTGACATGGACATTCATCAGTGTCTGCCAGTTTCAGGCGGTACATATGGGATCTGAGATGACAGTGACCGGTTCTTAGCCTGAAAATGGTTGTCTCTTGGATGGTGCATATAAATGATCCTTTGCTACTAATGGAAAAATGTAGCAGGTTTCTTCTCTAATATTATATGTAAAAATTACCAAATGTTTGACATCCAATGATTAATAAATCAGTGTGCTCTAGTAGTGTCGTTAAACAAAACTAACTTTTTTAATTGTATGTAAAGTCATAAATAATTGGAAAACAGTTTCATCGACAAAACTTAAAACAGTCGATTTTGGATTGGTGACTGGTCACACCATTATTGTTGAAAACTAAAGTGCAGCTAATTGGGGCATCATTTATTAATTAGCCAACCTTTCAACTTCCGGTTACCACGAAAATCAAGTTGCATATTATGTAGAATATGTTTAATTTGTGACATCATATTGTGTACATTATCTAACTGCTTGTTGCTAATTTTTATCCAAAGTGGCTAAACATTTGTTCTTTAAGTTAGCCACTTTTGAGTACTTTTCAAGGACATACTACATATATGTAAAACTTGGCTAAAACAAAATTATTTTCAGTGTGAGCACTGATTACATGTAACTAGGAAAAGCCGTAAACTTTTAAAGTAAAGGCAAGTTAGATAAATTACATATAGGGCCACGTACAGCCCCAGTGGTCGACCATTTAAAGGAAAGGTTAAGCAAGGCATTTGGCCTGGTAGGCATATTCAACAATATTTAATGTACATTATTGCTTAATATCAATGAAACAGCTAAATTGTATATAATGGACACCGCATACATTTGGTAATTTTTTCTTCCATGCTGCAAATACGACCCTGGTGAGCATATAGTCACATGGTGAAAAATGCGTCGAGTCAGGAATGAGTGAATGCTGAAGCATATTAGCCTTGTTACTGCAGATCGTTGTCACTCAGCCTTCCAAGTTGGTGCCAACCATAACGCTTGGCATCACCGCAGTGTCAACGAACAAACATTTGTCATTTTCTGTGACAACACCAGATGCACGGCTAAAGCAAATTAATAAATATGCGTTTGCATTATTATTTGTTTGAATCGTCTTTATTACTCTTCCATTTACGATTTGGGGGGAAATCGCCGCCATTTTTTAAATTGTCGGTATGTGTTGGTGGACCAAATATGCATCTTTCCAACACATCAGGCTCATATTTGAGTTTAGTGTTCCTTTAAGAAAGGAGCATAACATTTATTTATTTATTTAGGATTTTCCAATATTTGTTTTTATTCATAATTCGGGGCTAGAAATGTGGGGGTTTTTTTTTTGGAGATATTTTATTGATAAAAAAACAATCAAAAGGATTGAGCAACAGGCAGAGTCTATATAAGTGAAATGTGTGCAAATCATTGTAGATTCAATAGTCTAGTTCTCGAGCTTCAGTCTTTAGAAACTGGTTTAGAAAGTGTAGTCTTGTATGTGTACTGGTCTGGCCTAGTAATTTTAAGCGTTGGTTGAGCTATTTCTACAAACCAAAGTTACCCAGAAGACAACCGAAAGTGAATACTCAATTTTGTTTGTCAAACATAGTTTTTCTATGTTTGTTTGCTGATAGTAAATTACGACACTTCATTTTAGGGCTTGAGCATAACAGCAGTACTGGCAGCAGTTGTCATAGGTCAGGGGTCACCATTTTTTTGCCACTAGATAAAAATTATTGTATAAAAATAAGTTTGTAATGAGAGGATTCCCACAGATTGCTTTCAGGAAAATCCACATGTATTCTTGTGAAAGTAATCAAATTTTTAGCCTTATATACTATACAGTACACATTATATACAGTCAGACCTCGTTATAACAACCACATTTGTCCCTGGATCACATTGCCATTATATCAAATTTGTTGTTCAAACAAATTAATCCTGAGTTATCTGCCTTGTCATAATAATGAAAGATAAATACTGCCTAATAATTACATGTATTATAATATCATTTATATATATATATAAACAGAAGACTGGATAATCTTTAACTGCAATTAGTATTAGAAATAAGTACATGACTATATAATATTTTTTTCTTTTTCTGCACATGTATGTAATGATTAAGTGCAAATAAAAAATGGTTACATACATTTTGCACAGTCACACCTAATACAGTATTAAATAAAATACATGAGACATAAGGACCAAAGGGTAATCATGTGATACTTTGTTGGTTATGACAAAATCAAGGATGTAATGTGGCAGCATGTGTAAGGTGTGCACTGCTGACTGGTGGTGATCAGTAATTAGAGATGCCATGTTTAATCCGTAGCGATACCTTTGAATGTGTATTGTCATTGAAGAGACGTGTTTTCAGATGTTTGTTTCTACTTTACTCTGTTGGTGTCGGAAGGCGTGAATTCCAGTGTAATTAACAGAATAACATTGCTGTGCATTTGTTCCCGACAAATTGTGGTCGGTTGGTGTAAATGTTGTTATGTCTGACTGTATTATATTCTGAGATATAATTGTCATTTGTATGGTATTAAAGCTGTTATTTGTTCACAATATGTCACAAGAACTCGGCTGTTTTTCTGTTTTGCATGTCAGTTATGCAACTTTAAATTCATGCATGTAAATCACAAATTGGATACATTGTCAGTTGTTTTGTGTTTTCAAAGTCCCTTAACCAAGTATCAAAACAATTCTTCGTTAATGAGTTGCAATAAAATATTTGTATGTCTTATAATAACATTTTTCTTAAGCTTATAGAATGAGGTGGAAATAGTGTCCTTAAAGTATTACCTGTGTGTAGGTGTATGGGCAGGGTTGAGGGTGCATTCTAGCGTAAAATTACACTCCCTAAAATGTTGTGAAGTAATCAGTATAGTTTTATAGTTTTTAGATAGATCATGGTAAAAGAACTCTCAAATTATTTTTGGGCAATTCCTGGGTCATCCTGACCACCTGCCCCCTGTTTCCACTGTTAACGGGGTAGAGAATGGTGAAATTAAGCAACCTTTATTATGTAATATAGGGAGGGTTAAACTGAAATAATCATAACGAAAATAACCCAGTATTGCTTTGATTTCAGGACTGCTTCAAGGGCTCATGGAGTGAACACAAGAAGGTGCACAAGAAAGCCAGTAAGTAAACAAGGCCCACAGTGGTTTTCACAGAAAGAACGTTTTTGGTTTGGCAATATGGAATTGAATGCAACCACTACTGTCAACAGGGGGTATGAGGGGGCTTCCCTCCCCCACCCCGCTGAAAAAGGGTTAGTGTTAAGAAGATCATACAGTACTGTAATGATAAGAGTAATTAATTTTGTAAAAAAGTTAACTTTAAAAAGAAAAAAATCTGCACAAATATTTGGGTATGTTACCATACTCATTTTACATTTCACTCTGGCAGAAACCCTGACGGAACCTGCTTAGCAAAATTATTATTCCTCATTCTAAAGATTTTGTGTAACTAAAGTCTGACTAAAGGAAGCCTACAATACTCTTTTAAAGAGTTAACATATTTGTATTTCCTATTTAAGAAGAAGCAGAGAATGAAAAGTCTGGACTATTCAACCCATGGCCTGGATTTCACTTCACTGGAAAATTGAGACCATATCATGTGGTAAATATATCATAGAAACTTTAGCATTGTTACATGTAGTAGAGATGGATTTCACTTCACTGGAAAATTGAGACCATATCACATGGTAAATATATCATAGAAACATTAGCATTGTTACATGTAGTAGAGATGGATTTCACTTCACTGGACTATTTCTTGTAGTACCTGTCGAACAGACCACTGTCACTGTGTTTGTCCACATGCACGCATATATATGTGCATATGTGTCCGTTTATGTATGTTCAAATCTTAATTAGCCTAATGTGGTAATAATTGTAAATTTAAAATGTTATTGTTGACGTGAATTAAACTGACTACTCTGTGGGTTATACATATATGTCACATTTACTCAGTCTCTTGTATTTTTGTGTAGACGACAAAACGAACAGTACCAGACATGATACAAAGACCAGATTATGCCGAACACCCTGAAGGTAAAAAGAAGATGTTTATAGTCCTTCCCAGCCTCCATGGATAATTGTTTTTGCAAATTATTTCAGTTTCATTTGATAGAAAAAGAAAAGTAGTAGTGTTTTGGAAATCACAAAAAAAAAAAAAAACTTTTTTTATGTGCAGTTTGAACAACAATCAGTTCAGAAATAAATTTATCATATCACTACTAAGGAATAGCATTGGGCACGCCCATTACATAAATCACATATTTTGAGACATAAGTATGCAAATATTTAGAACATAAGTATGCAAATTACATTATTACACAAATTATATACCAAAATTGAAGTTGCAAGTATGCAAAGTATGAGAAAATCCCCGCGATTGCAGAGACGTTATTCCAAAAATGTGGGCAAACACACAAAATCCCCTTCGATGTCCCGTTGTAGTTTTCAAGTTTTATTCTTCAAAAACGACCGCGAAACGTTTGTGCTGACGACCCATTCTACATTGCTACACACACACATACACACACTCGGTATGCCGAAAGCAGGAGAACAGTGGTTCCTCGGGCAATGCATTGGTAGAAATAAACTTGCTGGACTGATGAAAAACATGTGTTCGAGTGGTAATATTTGTACCACTAAACGACTGACGAACCACTCTGCACACAAATATCTGGTCCAAAAACTGAACGACAATCACGTTCCTGCTCATTAAAACATGCAGATAACAGGACACAAAAATATTCATTCAGTTAATGCATACAGCCATATAAATCACGACCAACACAAAGAACTGTCGCACATTCTGTCCGCGATATCTACATCTTGTGAATCCTCAAGTTTGGTTCCCGCGTGTTCGTCTTCGAAGGAAATCCGACAACACTTTTAAATTCGAAACAATCACAGATCATCAATATTTCCGGCGGTGTGAACACCATTTTTGGAGGTAATGCCAGTGGGGGCAACATCGTAATAAATCTGGCTCAGCCTAAAAGTCCTGTTGTCCCCATAAAACAACGAAGAATCATTTTTGACAGTGATTCCGATGGCGACTGAACTTGATGAAGCCCTTAAATAGGTCAGTGACGTAGATACGCCTATGTCTGACAATGACGTAGTATTCAGCAAAACGCCGCAAAAAGTTATTTTGAAAAATGTGGCTATTGTCAATTATTTTATTATAATTTCATTGTTTATATATAAAACTGTTAAATTAGTATTAAATTGTTTAAATAGCTACAATCGTTCTGTCCGCTTTTAACCTAGTTTCAGAAAGCATAGATAACCTTCAAGGTGTATTGACAAACCGATTATCAGCTGAGTGATTGACATGTACATGTATTCATACGTCATAACAAATTGTTACGTCCGAGCGTTGGGGTTTTGTTTATTAATCATTTAAGTGAAAAATAAACAAAATTGACAGTGATATGATAAATAGAATTCGTCACGAGTATTTTTTAATATGGTAAATATCAACCTCGGCCTGTTAATCTGTATTTGTCTCGCCAAAGGCTCGACAAATACAGATTAACGAAGCCTCGGTTGATATTTCCCATATTAAAAAATACTTGTGACGAATCCTCTATATATTGTATTACATACCTTAGTCCGAAAATGGCAGTCACTGCTGGGAGAGACTATATAACATTCAAGTTTCTTGAATCTGAGTGTTTTTCTAAGTATAAACTTTAATGAATTAACTGAAAACTATTGTACTTGAATGGGAATTTTGGCACTGTCAGATGATTTGGGGGTAATAAACTAATAAATAATAATAAATCAATGGGTGATTCCGACTCGGAAAGAAATGTTTTATTTAATGACGCACTCAACATATTTTATTTATGGTTATATGGCGTCAGACATATGGTTAAGGACCACACAGATTTTGAGAGGAAACCCGCTGTCGCCACTACATGAGCTACTCTTTCCGATTAGCAGCAAGGGATCTTTTATTTGCACTTTCCACAGGCAGGATAGCACAAACCATGGCCTTTGTTGAACCAGTTATGGATCACTGGTCGGTGCAAGTGGTTTACACCTACCCATTGAGCCTTGCGGAGCACTCACTCAGGGTTTGGAGTCAGTATCTGGACTAAAAATCCCATGCCTCGACTGGGATCTGAACCCAGTACCTACCAGCCTGTAGACCGATGGCCTAACTACTATGCCACCGAGGCCAGTTCCGATTCGGATGCATGTTCATGGTAATGTGTTGTCTTTGACTAGTACATACAAAAGATCTCTTGCTGTTATTTGGGAGGTATAAACTGATGCAGTAACAGGTTTCTTCACCGACACTCTAGACAGTGTCCCAATCACATGTTTAGATGCTGAATATGAACAGCTGTTGGGTGTCGTGTTAAAGCAAAAAGTCCTTCCTTGTGCTGCACCATCAGACATCTAAAGTTTGAGTCCAGTGATATTTATTGTAGATGGGATGCAGTGATATATCCGATATGTTGTTTTCTTGTCATTAGGTACTCCTGTATCAGAGAGGCAGCTCAAAGGTTCAACTAATATTAAAATAATGAACGATGAAGAGATCGACGGCATGCGACTGGCTGGCCGGGTGTGTATATATATGAACATGTAGTATATATACATAACTTCACATATGTTGTTTTCGCTTCCTATTTATTGTACAAGACTATATATACCATGAGACCACGTAGTGGACGAGTGGTATATTCTTGCGCAAAATAAACAAGTGAAATAAATAGGAAGCGAAAACAACGTATGTGAAGTTCTGCATTTATTACATACCTTCTTTTACTTTTACAAAAAAAGGTTTTAATTTAACATCATAACTACACTTTCTTAAATCTGTGATCAATCCTCCTTTCATGGATTTACTTAACATTAAGAATGATACTCTGCAGACATCTTGTGTAATGTTTCAAATACATTGTGACATAATTTGTAAATCATACATGAAGGAATGAATGAATGAATGTTTAACGATACCCCAGCACGAAAAATACATCGGCTATTGGGTGTCAAACTATGATAATGCAAAACAAATAAGGTGATGATCAACATCAATATAAAAATTCAAGATTTAAATAAAAACAGTGTAAAGAACTGTGTAAAAATACAAATATCACAGATAGATACAGACTTTTACTAAAAATTTCATTTTGTGCTGTACTGGCCATTCTCAAAGAGAATGTTACACCCCTGCACCACGGTGAGGTTACAGCACGCGCAGGGGTAAATCATACATGATGTCAGTAACAAAAAGGCACTAACTCGAGTATAAATAAAAAGGGAATTCCCCATTTATAAATTCCGGTCCAGATTGCACATATGGGTGATACAAAATAAATTAATTACATGGATTGAAAATGTCTTTATCACTATAGTAAGATTGAATAGGTATGTAATAAGTCGATTTTTAAAAAGTGTTAAGTTGGACAACAAATAAGGTTATTGATTTGGCAAAGTTTGTTTAAAACTTCCACTTTGTCATAGTCCCAAAAAATAAAGACTTATTAAGATATTAAATCTGCCAGTTCACAAATGAGTGTTTTGACTAATTAAGTTCTATTATTTACAATTTTTTTTATAGCTTGGTAGGGAAGTATTAGATGAAGCAGTCAAAGCTATTGACATTGGTGTGACAACTGACGAAATAGACAGAATCATCCATGAGGTAAACCCTAGTGGTGTATGAGCACGTTAAACTAGTTGCCTACCTACCATAAGGTAAGGTAAGCTTTGCTTTGTAATGACAAATGAGGAGTTCAGGCGCAAAACCTCGTAAACGCCACATTCATGAAAATTGAGATAACCGTTGGAGACAAACCTTCTCAGTCCCTAGTACCCGATGAGCAAATACATTTTGCTTCAAACGCCTGTTAGTCCCATTCTAAATCCAAGCTAGAATACGATTTCTTTGTAGAACCTCGTAAACACCATCTGAGTTTGTCTGCAGAACCACGTAGTTTGTAGACTGCCAATCACATGTGCGCATCAGATCACATGACACATAAGCATTTTTGCTCACTGAATTCGTATAATTCCTTCAGATTTTGGCCAATTTATCCATGCTAGTTATGGAAACTTATGATGTAGTTGACAAACCTGTGCTGTTATCACCAACAGGAAAGCGTAAACGACGTCGGCCACGGAGTTCGGCCCGTTCTATAGCCAAAACAGCTCGCTACAGTGGTGAAGGTTTGATTCCTCTTGTAACATGCGCACATGTGACCATGAATTATGTGGTGTGCCAGTTTATTCAATATTGTGAAGGATTACTTTAACACTCACTAGACCAATTTCAATAAATCGATGGATGTGTGTTTAAATTGGGGAGGGGGCGAGATGACTGACTGAACTTTTGATGACTTCCAATGGGGGATGGAGTATGTTGTGACCCAACTGTCATTATTTTCCAGTCATCTTTCCATAATTATAATTCTAGAGTGAGTATGTTACTGTCATTGTTATTACACTGGGATGGCACAATCGTTTTAAATAAGTGTCCGTTTTAACGCTTTGTGAAGGCTAGGAACAATAGGCCAGCAACTGCCAAACTTTGGTATATCCATGGACAAGTAAAGTTCTTCTTTTGTAAATGTTTAATTCAACCTTCACTTTTAAGATGTTTGTAATTGTCTGTTCTTTGATTCTGCAACATTTCCATAAGACTAATCTCCAGAAATGGACTTACTGAGTTTTGCAAAGAAACCGAAGGTGGACTTACTCGGTTTTGCAGAAAAATCAATCACATTTTGGTAATTACCAAGTTTTTTAATAAAGGTTAATTTTTTGCATTAATATTTTTTTGTTCATTAGTCCATAACCATTTTATGACACGAAAAGCGGAATTAGTGAGAATTAAAATTACCATCAGGTAATCTTCATTTTAAAACAAACGAAGTCAGATGGACTTACTGGGTTTTGCGCCTGAACTCCTCAAATCATCTTGCTTCATTAGTATGCACCATGTGACTTGAATATCAGTTCTATTTTTTAAAATGTTTTTGTTTATGTTAATAAACAAAAACATTTAAGTTTTTTGATAATTTATTCTTGTGTTGAACAAAATTTAAATCAAAGAGAATGAAAACATTGATTGAAATTTATTTTGAAGGTTTGCCTTGTGTATAAATTTATTTGTATGAAAGTTTATTTGCTTTATCATACCCAGTATCCATTCTGTTAAGATTTGATTGTATGTAGAGTTTGTATTCGGTTTCAGGCTTGCATTGACCGAGAGTGTTATCCTTCTCCACTGAATTATTATGGATTCCCGAAGTCTTGCTGCACGTAAGTTCATTCATTCCATTCTGAGAAGCCTTTTAAACGGAAGGAAGGAATGAATGAATGAATGAATGAATGAATGTTTAACGACACCCCAGCACGAAAAATACATCGGCTATTGGGTGTCAAACTATGGTAATGCAAATAAATAAAGTGATGATCAACATCAATATAAAAATTCAAGGTTTAAACAAAAACAGTGTAAAGAACTGTGCCAAAAATACAAATACAAATATCACAGAATTTTACGGACACCGAATTTTACTCTAAACTTCAATTTGTGCTGTATTGGCCATTCTCAAAGAGAATGTTACACCCCTGCACCACGGTGAGGTTACAGCATTAAACGGAAGGAAGGAAATGTTTTATTTAACGACGCACATTTTATTTACGGTTATATGACTTCGAACCTTTTAAACGGTGGCACTGCTCACCATTAACATCGTTTCTCTTCCTCAATAGTTTGTGTTGTGGAGAATATGACACTAGTTCCTGAGTGTGTTTTCAGAAGTATGTCACACACAAAAGACTGTGATGTATGATTGAAAAGATATGTTGTACTATTAATGGTCTCTTATGGGAACAAGTGTAGTATTCTACTTATTACAGTACACGTCAAACTAAAATTATTAATCAAGTCATGGGAATGCTGAGACCTAAGATTAGAGGATGTGATGTAATTTGGTGGTCACCTTATTAGAATAATTATAAAACAATATTTCCTTCTCTCTACACCATACAAGTCTCAATGAAACTTATGCCAACAATACTATAAAGGTATTGAAGACTAAACAAACATATTGAATTTTTTTTTTTTTTTTGTAATTAAGCATCTAACTTTGATTATAAAACTTAACTGTAAGTATTTTGTAACTTACAATAATAAATTGAAAACCAGTGTGCGTACTTTTGATGAGAGGTCATGAACTCTCAAAAGACGCATCTCACAATGTGAGAAATTACATCATACAGATTGTTTATAGTTTTTCAGCCATTATGACACTGTATTTTATTGACTTTTCACTGTATTTTATTGACATTTCACTGTATTTTATTGACTTTTCAATGACTTATTTATGACATGGGATACTGCCCGTTTGAATTTCTGGATTTTTGTTACATGTAATGCAGCAATTTATTTTAACATAAGCGATAAGAAAATTCTTCTTTTTTTTTTGCTTTACCAGCTCTATTAATGAGGTTATCTGCCATGGGATTCCGGATCTGAGGCCACTAGAAGATGGTGATATAATGAACAGTAAGTGATAAAAACATTGATTAGTTACGTTGCCATGGGATCCCAGATCTGATATAATGAACAGTAAGTGATAAAAACATTGATTAGTTACATTGCCATGGGATCCCAGATCTGATATAATGAACAGATCCCGGATCTGATATAATGAACAGTAAGTGATAAAAACATTGATTGATTACATTGCCATGGGATCCCGGATCTGATATAATGAACAGTAAGTGATAAAAACATTGGATTAATTACATTGCCATGGGATCCCGGATCTGATATAATGAACAGTACGTGATAAAAACATTGATTAATTACATTGCCATGGGATCCCGGATCTGAGGCCACTAGAAGATGGTGATATAATGAACAATAAGTGATACAAACATTGAGCAGTTATTCTTTGGACCAAGTGTTACAACTGCCTTATGTTTGAATCCTGATAAAAAAACATGTGATGGGAGTTTAATAAACATTCCTTTTGGTAAGAGATCATAATAAACAGTACTGGTCACTGGTTACAATTGTTATAGTTTTAGAAAGCACACAATAAAGGGTATTTCCAAGGACACTCAACTGTCAGTAGTTATTTCTCTCAGCTAATTTGTACTAATTTAGAAGAGTATGTAACAGGCATCAGTTATTAGTATTATGGTATTTGTTGTGGGGAAATTTAAGGTCAGTTTTCATCTAGTCCTAATCCACTTGTATTTTGAATTTTGTTTTCTTTTTCAGTCGATGTAACTGTGTACCACCGAAATTTCCATGGAGATCTTAACGAAACTTTCTTTGTGGGCAACGTGGGTGAAAAAGCCAAACACTTGGTGAAGACAACACATGAATGTCTTCAGATGGCAATAAATGAAGGTGAACATTTCTTAACTGTATGGGGGCGAGATGTAGCTCAGTGGTAGAGTGCTTGCTTGATGTGTGGTCAGTTTGGGATCGATCCCTGTCAGTGGGCCCATTGGGCTATTTCTTGCTCCAGCCAGTGTATCACGACTGGTACATCAAAGGCTGTGGTATGTACTATCCTGTCTATGGAATGGTGCATATAAAAGATCCCTTGCTGCTAATCGAAAAGAGTAGCCCATGAAGTGGCGACAGTGAGTTTCCTCCCTTGATATCTGTGTGGTCCTTAACCATATGTCCAACGCCATATAACCGTAAATGAAATGTGTTGAGTGCGTCGTTAAATAAAACATTTCCTTCCTTCCTTCCTTAACTGTATCTTCACTGATGACAAGTTACAAGTTACATTCAGTAGTGTTTTCCCTAGCTTGTTTTAATATGGTGCGGCACCATATCTCAATAGTCTAGTGCCATCTTGCCTTAATCAGCACCATGCTGCCCTGAGATTAAAACAAGCCAATTTCAATAATTAATTCTACAATTGCCTTTATAAAACACTCAGAAAATGTATTATTATATATTAATTAATAAAATATCCCTGGTATATATATTGCCATTCATTTATTAAAGCAAGCACATTAATTACGTTTATTTTTATTTTTATTATTTTTTGTCTTTAGTGGGGAGGTGGGGAAAAGCCCTAAAAATGGTTTTTAAAATGCCCCAAAAGTGTTTGGTTTATTAGCATCAGTGCTGGTTTCAATAGCATCAGTGCTGGTTTCAATAGCATCAGTGCTGGTTTTAATAGCATCAGTGCTTTTTTAATTGCTGGGGCAGGATTTAGCTTAGTCGGTTGACCTATCACCTGAGGTGCTTGCATCACAGGATCGAACCACCTCAGTGCATCCATTCAACTGATTCGTGGGTTTTTTCTTGTTCCAGCCAGTGCACCACAACTGGTCAAAGGCTGTGGTATGTGCTTTTTTGTCTGTGGGGAAGTGCATATAACAGATCCTTTGTTGCCAATTGAAAAATGTAGTGGATTCCTCTGATGACTACGAGTCAGAATTACCACGTTTGACATCCAATAGCCAATGATAAATTAATCAATGTGCTCAAGTGGTGTCGTTAAACAAATCAAACTTTAACAAACTTTATTTTAATTGCTGTAGTGCTTGTTTTAATTGTAGTTATGCTTATTATTGCTCATTTTAATGACATTCATATTTTATTGGCACTAGTGAATAATTTTGTGACATTAGAGAATATTTTTATCTCATCAATGTTTGTTTTAATTACATCACTGCTTTTTTCCCCCCTTGCAGTGCGACCTGGAGTGCGCTATCGTGAGATTGGGAACGTCATTCAGAAACATGCTCAGGCCAACGGATTTTCTGTCGTACGCAGTTACTGTGGACATGGCATTCATCAGTGAGTTTCTTTGCTTTCTTTTTTCATGGACTGAAATGAATTCCAAAAGTTGATTGTTCTTTCAGCACTCATCTTATTAAGCATCTTATTCAATAAAAATGTGTTTTGTGTTTTTTTGCCTTAAATGTAATAGTCACATCAAATGTTTGGCTTGGTTTTTAATTTTTCAACATAATAAGGTCAAATGTTCACAAGTTTTATTATTTGGAATTGTGATTTTGGCCAACATTTGTTTTAATTTTCCTGGTGAGATAATATATGTTTCTATTTCTTTTTTCCAGATTATTTCATACTGCGCCTAGTGTTCCACACTATTCCAGTAAGTATTGTCCAGTCTCTGTTGCCAGTTGTAAATCAAGTTTTTTGTTGAAATTAGGTAGTGCTCATAATTCATTATGGCAGTTTCCTATATACTTTGTCATGAACAGAACAGAAACTACCAGTCTTTAATTTGCCAGTCATGGGGTATTGGGTGGAACAGAAAAACCACCCACATTGGTTCACGAAGGAGAATTAACCATATAACCCATCACACCTCAGTTACTTTATCATAAAGTTGCACACTCTCCATGTTTGCCTCCTGCCAGCTGATAGTTCATGGTGTTGTGGGGGCACTGTTAAATACAGTAGTATTTCTGTATGTGGGCACACTTCACAGATTGTTTATTGACTCTATTTGTTTCAGAAAACAAAGCTGTCGGTGTGATGAAGCCAGGACAGTGTTTCACCATCGAACCTATGATATCTGAAGGTATGTGTTATTGACTTTGATTCTAGTATAATCATGGTATCCTATGTTGAGGCAGTGGGCGAGTTTTAGGGGTGGGGAGGAGAGACATTAACATATCCAAAATGGTATCTCAGTATATGATAGTTCAGGCGATCAAAAAAAAGAAGACGGACATGTGACATGATTTCAAAATCCCTTCAGTTCACAAAGTAATATATATTTTACCCATGTGATTGGTACATAATATCAAAGTTCCTGCTACATAGAGAGTGATGCGTCACTTAGAAGAGCTGCCTGTTCATTACCTCACATGCTATCATTGAATTTGAACAAGTACATCAGACCCTTATCTTGCTGGCGAAATGAGCCACATTCATTTCAGTAATGCCAGAAAATACTTAATTTTAACATAATGGCACATTAACAACTACTTAATAATATCACGTTTTTAATGAAACATACAACAGTTTTCTTTAAATTTTATTACTGGAAGTAGTATTTTATATCGAAATATTACAATTAGAACCGAGTGTAAAATCAGGGATTTTTCCGCTTTAACACAGAAATAGGCGAAATGTTATGAAATGTACCGATAAATATTCACTTTGCCTATTTTTATCAAACTTCTCCCCTTTCTTCTGGGAAGGGAAAAGTAACTTCTCCTACTTTCTCAATTCTAGATTAGCGCCCGGTACATTGTCCATTTCCACCATAACTTCATATATTGCTTTATCAGTACTCTCAGAAGGCTTGTTTTTTGGTTGTCCACAGGAACCTGGCGAGATGAGATGTGGCCTGATAACTGGACCGCCGTCACGTTTGACGGGAAGCTGTCCGCCCAGTTTGAGCACACCTTGCTTGTCACGGACATCGGGTGTGACGTACTCACAAAGAGGCTAGAAAACAATGGACAGCCACATTTTATGGACAAAATGTAATGAAAACAACAGTTTAAAAGAGAAAATGTTAAAATTGCTGCATTCGCTTTATTTTTGAAAGTGGATCATTGTTAGTGTACAGAAAACATTCAAAATGTTTGTTTTGTTAGAAATACAGATTTGTATTCATGTGTTTGGAAGTCCAAGTCTGTGAATTGAATAGGAGCTGCTGTAATGCTCGCTCAAGTGACCATGCTTGTTCAACAGACAGATTTGTAAGAGGCCTCCTCATTAATATCTCAAACCATCCATTATACTAAGCATTTGCATTAAGCAGTTTGCTGTCATAAGATACCACCTTGTTAAAATTCCAAGTTTGATTTAACATGTGTCAAACGTGTCTTAAAGCCGTACACCCTAGTTCCATCCAGCGAAAATAAATTATAATTTGGTTAATCTTCAAACCTGTAACACACTTAGATCACGTTTTTATCAAATGGAGTGAAAAAGCAGGTTTTATATCGATAAATACCATGGGAATCCCCATGTCCCAATTGCTTGAAATAATTTTGAAAGTTTGTATTCTGACGTCACCGGTAGATGTCGCTCGAAGCACAACAATGCCTACGTCACGACAAATTTCACAGACTTGGGGTGCGTTCTTTTCACCTCTCTTGGACATGTTCCAACTGATCTGTCCTGGTTGTATCCCCTCCCCAGATTGGTTTTAAGGGTTTGTAACGTTTTGTATTGAGATACTTACTTGTCTGAACTTTATTGTTGCTGAAAATGTTCACGAACTGTGAAGAAAAATCTCACAAATGAACAACAACAAATCGGATGTTGATTGCGCGAACCGTGCACGAGAAAACAAACCGAACCAAAATGATAACGGTCACGTGGTATACCAACGTCTGTGACATTGAAATGGAAATATCCTGTCCTCAAACGTGCGTCCGTTTTTCAGACATACGAAAAATGCATTTTGTGGTATTACAAACACCAGGATTACAAAAAAACACTTCAGGTGAATGGAAATGTATATTCTAAATAATAAACGGTAAATAAAGTGCAATTTTATTTGTGAAAAAATGGGTTTAATAGCAAAAAAACAACGCCGTAATGGTTAACAACTAGCCGTAACTAGGGTGTGTCCCTTTAAGAGGCCAGTTACTATTCTACCAAATCTGTGAAATAGTGACTCGTCTTGGAGTTAACATTTTTATATTACTTAAAGTAATGACAATTACATGACATTTTAGCATTTCATTATCAAAAATAACTTTCTTCCTTGTTGGTAAAAAAAAAGAGAAAAAAAAGAAGTTTATCATGAGATGTATTCTCCACATAAAATTAAGCATCACAGCTTGTTTTTGGGGAATAAACCTTATAAATGGGAAAAGTGATATTTAATAATTTTTATTTACTGACTGAAATATAAAAATTTGATATGCTTTTTATTTTGTCACACTATAAAATTAACTTATTATTTAGATTTCAGTTACATACATTTATGTGAAAAGGACTTGAGTAATATTCTTTGCAAGGAATTGTGTTGTAAGTCTACATTGTTTTGAGACAAAACTTCACGTTATTTGATTGATGTGTTATAATTTTATTCACTTAAAAAAAGAGAAAGAAAACAACTAGTTAAATTGTGCTTTGTTGTTTACAAGTTCTTCCATGATTCCTTCGTCCATGATTTACGTAACAAATTGTCAACTTCCTTTGTTAACGAATTACATCAGTAATAACAAATGACCAGTTTTATTTTAGCAAGTAAAATTAACTGGTTAAAAGAAGGAAGTTTGATTATGAGTGTAATAGTTTGTCTGTTAAACATGTACAGTTTTTGTTAATACATGTATTTGTATATAATACACATTTAGGTTTTTAAAATTAAAAGCAAAGTACATGAAGGTTGGACAGTGAATTTACCCCCGTTATTTCTTTTGACACTTTATTATAAAAACAGAGAACTGTATGTTAAAGATATGATACCTGTTAAATAATAAGCTGACACCCCTCAAAGTTAACTCTCCCATCTACGAACAGATGGCACTTAATTCCAATTTTTAAATAGATAGTATGAAATGTTTTAGTCACCAAATGAAGACTATGGTCTCAATGTAAGAGGGCTGGCCGACGCGTTCTTGTAAAAGCTGAAAACCGAGTACTGTACTTAGTCTCATTTCAGATTAAATCCAGTCTACAACCTGAAATCGGATCAGAATTTTAAAAATCACATGCCTGGTATATTCAAGGCTTACAATGGGAAATGTGTTTAGCTTTATCCAGTTTTATAAAATCTCAATTAAAAAATTTTCATCAAGACACACGCTTTATTATTAATCCCTTACTGGTTCAATCTGAAGGGACTATGGGTTTCATTTCTGTCCGTCTGTCTGTGTGGCCCCGTTTTTCGGATGGGTTTTTTGTCTTTGAGATATTGAGCTGAAATTTTGTGCATAGCTTTATTATGCACTGTTATCCATTTGTGAAAGAGTTATGGCCCTTGAACTTAAGAGATAATGAAAATTTGTTTTCCGGACTTGTTTTGCAATGCCTGAAGATATTGAGGTGAAATTTTGTATATAGCTTTTTCATCTACTGTTACTGGTCAGGTCAGGTTAGTGTTTAACATGCACATTCAGAACAAGCTGTTGTGGCCCATGCCTGTCTTGGGCACAGGTGCCGGCCTCTACTGTTACTGATCAAGTTTAACTTTCATGGTAATATACCCACTTTTCACAGAGGAGTTGAATTTAGGAGATGGGATAAATTGTTAGTGCTGGTCAGGGACATGTATTGCTTTAGCAATACTCTCAGAATACTTGTTCTTACAGGAAACTTTAATCTGGTGCAGGGAACTTATTTCTTAACATTTTGAAGAAACAAAAATGTGTTCACAAGCACTTTCCCTGTTCTCAAATCATACCTCGCCTATTTCATATACACACCAGGGGCCTCATTCACAAAGGTCTCTTAGACTGCTAGACAACAAAGTATCCTCTTTGTAAGTCTTTTAGCATTGCACTGCAAGATCGCAACGTTGCGAGAGTAGTGAATTAGGCCTCAGCACATCTAATTAATATAGAGAGCAACGATATTTGTATATCACAATACAATACGTATCTCAATATGTGCTTCACAATACGTCTCGTGATGCACTGATCCTTGTTATTACGTAACGTACAATATTTTCGGCAATTACACCCTTTTTTTTCACACATTACTCGTGTTGTTTCAGTTACAGGTTTCACGAAATCCAATCTGGTATTCCAAACAGAAAAGGTACATACTTCAAAACTAATCTCTGACAGTGACTTAGGACATGTATATATTGTATGTATATAGAGACCAGGCAGAGGTGCAGTATGATCAAACGTCAGAACGTGTAAAACGTTACTTGCCAAATCCTAAAACAGAGTTTGATAAAACATCGAGTTACCAACAGGGTGAGCTACATTGTTGGGGGGGGGGGGGAGGGGGGAGGGGGGCCGCGGTTCTTCTCATCACCACAAAATAGTTGGCCCTTTCGTGTGTGTGTCTGTGTGTGTATAAATTTCTTCTTGCATTTTTCTTCATATATTGACTTTTTATTTTGTTTTGTTTTTAAAGCTGATTTACTATATCTTTATGGTTGTTCCGTTGTGTTACTTGTTCTTTATGACTGTTGACAAAAGGCTATTTCTCGAGTAAGGTCCTGTTCACGTGGTCGAGGGTGTTTCGACTAATTACATCCCCTTGATATACTGCACTAAACTGACTAAAACAAGTAATTGTCATCTATATTTAGTATCAAGAAAATCAGTTTTGTCCTTTGTGTGTGCGGTTATTTTCAGACCTAAATTAACTTTACGAAGATTGTTGATTACATACATGTACTTGTGAGAATGAAATTGTAAAAATACTATTACAATGTAATAGGAAACTACTTTTAAAGGATTATGCCTGAGCCACTTTGTGTTGGGTGCTTTTCTAACTGGCTAATTATCCATGCATTAAAACAAATGAACAAATATATTTGTACTATGCGTTAAAAATGTGTGGGTTTTTTTTTTTCTATCCGTTTGCTGTGAAGGTTTTTTTTAATAGTGATTCTGCTCTGAAGGCTTACACTAGAATATTGTTGGTGGCCTTTTTAAATATACTGAAAGTTAAAGTTTGTTTTGTTTAACGAAACCACTAGAGCACATTGGAAGTCCACTGAAAGATATAAGAAGACAACTGTGTGCAACTGGATGTATTCTGGTTGGCAATAAATAACCCAAAATTGTATACAAGTGTCAGGGTTACTGTGTGTTCCGTAGCTACATCAAACATGCAATAGCAATAACAACTGAAAACTGGTTGGTGCATTTTCTGCGAGTTTAGTATATAAACTCAAAAAGTATTATTTTGCCAATGATTGCTCTTAACTTCACAATTTGTTATTTTAAAATTGCAGTTGGATAGGAAATTAATCTGACTGTATCAAATGAACATTCTCAAAATAAGAAACCTGCCCTAAATTTGGTTAAAAGAAAAGTAAATGCAATTGTTATGAATTTAAATTACCCCAAATTTACTCAATACAACCTTTTAACATGTAAATAGGAATTCCCTAAAGTGCAGAAAGGAAAAAAAAACATATTTGAGCATTGGCATACAAATGTATGTGTAGCTTGTCCGTTAAAGGCATATTGTCACAGACCACTGACCTATTTAATGGCATATTGTCACAGACCACTGACCTATTTAATGGCATATTGTCACAGACCACTGACCTATTTAATGGCATATTGTCACAGACCACTGACCTATTTAATGGTCTAACAAAGTATTACCTGAACAAAAATAATTTGATTTGTCCCTAAATGTACTTTATTCAACCATGTTCATAACCACCATACTCCATTTATTATGGCAATGGTCCATAATTCAAAAACTAAAATTGCAGAGGGTTGACATGGATTTCACTTCATCATGGTTCAGTTAAGGTGATGCGATAGCTATATTTGGTTTACAACAATTAATGTAATTTCTATTTATTATCCATTGTTAGAGAAATAAGGTCCTTAAATCTGCGACAGTATGCCTTGAAAGCATATTTTGAAACATGCTGGAGGTATACTTCATTTGAAGTATGTCCATATTTTGTTTTATATATCACTTGTGTACGTAAGTGTATATATGCATAGCAAACCTGTGATTGTCACATTTTAACAGCTTTTCAAAATTACCTAACAAAATAAGTCGTATAATACCCCAGGGGCTGTTCAACAATTGTGTTATGCTCCGAGGAAGAGGGGTGTCATGTTTAGCTGGGAAAGTTGTGTAACATTTTTAAAGTAATATGCAATATCAGTTTTTATTTTTAAGTAAATGATTTAATCATGGCCAATTTGTTTATTACATAATTTATTTTTATATCTAGTTTTTCTTATCAAACTAAGTAAAAGTACAAAAACAAAACCCAATGATGTTTGTTGATACATGACAGTGAAAGGGGGTATGGGTGGGGTGTGGGGTTTTGCGTTATATAATTGTTGAATGGCTCCAGTTTGTAATAATTTATATAAAATAACTATATAATTATCCAATATTTTATTTTATGCAGATTTTTTTTTTAACATTTGAAATAGGTTTCATCATGTTTGTTCAGTGTATAGATAATAAATATTTCATTAAAACTGTTGTTTGTTTTTCTTGCAATAAATGCATACACTATACTTTATGTATATAAATTTATAATACTCTTTATTAAAGAATGTCTCGTCCCTCTGTAGATATTATCTATTTTCAAAATTAATTATTTATATTTATGGCCTCAAGTTCAAAATTATGAGAGGTATTATTAGGATTAAATTGTGCAACTTTAGTCAATATAAATATTTAAAATGTAACTTCTGAGACAAACCGACCTTTAATTTTGCCAAGGCAATTTTCTGAAATGCAAGGGCTGCTTAAAATGAATCACGAGTTACCAGTTGTATGGTTACTTAAATCAGATTTGCAGGAATTAGAAATATATTGTCCTAATACTTAGTACTTGGATACCATATACACCGGCGTCGTGGTTAGGCCATTGGTCTACAGGCTGGTAGGTACTGGGTTCAGATCCCAGTCGAGGCATGGGATTTTTAATCCAGAAATCCCGAGTGAGTGCTCCACAAGGCTCAATGGATAGGTGTAAACCACTTGCACCGACCAGTGATCCATAACTGGTTAACAAAGGCCATGGTTTGTGCTATCCTGCCTGTGGGAAGCGCAAATAAAAGATTCCTTGGTATTACACTCCAATTAAAACAAAGGACCCTGAATTTGCAGCTGGTTACAATCAACACCTGCCAACACCTATAAGTACAGAGCTCTGTCGGGTTGAGTGTCCTATAGTCCGAAGCAAGAGGCTTTTGTGCAATACAAACTGCTTAAAATAGCATAAAATATACTGAAATAATCTATAAATGTATTTATTGTTGACTGTTCAATGTAGTGTATCCAGTAATTATCAAGGATTTTAAAATTAATAGGAGGTTTCCACAGAAATTCCACCTTTTTTGTTAACAAGTGGGAGTAAGCAGAACAGCTACATGTACTGTTAATTACATGTATCTCTAGAGCCAGACAGGCATCGTGGCAGGCCATCGGTCTACAGGCTGGTAGGTACTGGGTTCGGATCCCAGTCGAGGCATGGGATTTTTAATCCAGATACCGACTCCAAACCCTGAGTGAGTACTTTGCAAGGCTCAATGGGTAGGTGTAAACCACTTGCACCGACCAGTGGTCCATAACTGGTTCAACAAAGGCCATGGTTTGTGCTATCCTGCCTGTGGGAAGCGCAAATAAAAGATCCCTTGCTGCTAATCGGAAAGAGTAGCCCATGTAGTGGCGACAGAGGGTTTCCTCTCAAAATCCGTGTGGTCCTTAACCATATGTTTGACGCCATATAACTGTAAATAAAATGTGTTGAGTGCATCGTTAAATAAAACATTTCTTTCTGGATACCGTATACATAGGCAGAACATATCAATATTAATCAGATTAATTAATCCTCAGCAAAAAAAAAACATGGATCATAAAATTTCATTCAACTAACTGAATGTGTAAGTAATATCGTACAAACAAAGAAATGCATAACATTTTATTTTTTGCATAACTCTGGTAAATTACAAAACTAACAAACAAAAATACTGATATGGTATTTCAAAAATACAATCCTTGTATAAATTTAGCAAAGTCTAATAAAACAATCCACAAGGAATTCTGAAACGACACCACTGTTCAGTTTTAGTAATACAACTGTGCAGCTACTATCATCTTAAATACCTACTTCAATCTTAAATACCTACTTCAGCAGTCAAACTGTTCTGATGATTGAGAGTTACTTTATGATAATTCTAGCTTTGGGACCAATCACAATTAACAATATTTTCACAGGCATACCAAGAACACTGGTTTTCATACCTCAATTCTCCCTGCTAGAAGTACTGTTACTTTGCTTATAAATAATGGCATTAACCCAAGTCACACACACATACACATGAGTACAGTTTAAAAACTTGTGAAAACACTGATCACTGAATGGCCCCATTAATGTAAATCACCATAGTAATTAAATACACTAAATTCAAAGTTATTTTTACTTGATTTATACATGTATATTCCTCACTTAGACTGGAAACAAATTTTTGACTATCCTGAGTTGTGACATGTTTCTGACAAATACTAAGTAAAGAATTTTCAGCAACAAAAATTAAATCTAATTAAATATATTTCCTTTTCTGAACCTTTAATGTCTGAAAATCTAATGAAGATTTTTTTTTTTTTTTTTTTTTTTTTTTTTTTCCTAATGCTTACAAGCAGCCCAAATTGGATTTTAGCTCAAAATAATTTTGCACATACATCAACAACAAACATCTGACTGGCCAGAAGCACAATGGATATACATAAAAACTAATACTGATATTCTAAACAAGAAAATATGATTTAATATGTAATTTAAATTATTAAAAAAGATCTATTTGTCGGAAATATCTTAAAATGGCATCACTCTGGACTGGTCTTAAAAAAATCTATTCCATTTTTTTCTTTCATTTATCAAAGGAACTTGGATTTAAAGATTTGATTGAAATCGGACTAATATTCTCTTGTTCGATATTTTATACCCAACATGCAGTTGGAAACGGTAAAAAGTAAAGACCATACCTAGCCAAAGATGACTTGGAAAATGGGGAAAGGCAGTGAAAAAAAGGAACCGGGCACATTAACATAGAAACAAAAAGGGCACCTCTAACAAAAATAAACATTTTGTCTTGCAGGGAAAAACTGCCCCCTGCTCGACTAATTATATCAAAGCAATATAATAATACTAGATGTGACTCATGCTTAGTATGCAAAATAATATAATAATACAAGATGCAAACTGTGTTATGCATGAGAAAGTTCAGATGGGTTGGGGTGGCCTTAAGCTGGGCTTTCAGCCAAATATACAACAGCCATGAAGATCGCCAATCCTCATTAGCCTTAGCCGAGACTATATACAAAGATGGCGGCCTCCATTGTTGTTTTATTTATGGAATTAATTTTTGCATGCAATATTCAGTACAATGTGTGTCCAGTACTGAGTAGTCGAACTGGACCTGAGTGCAAAACAATCCTTGCATTATGTGGCATCGGGTAAGTACAAAAATTATGGTTAACATTTAGATCAGAAGAGATCAAGCGATCAGAAGGATCAGAAACTGTTATCAGGCTCTGCATATTATATTATAGTTTAGATGAACTGGCCTAGTATATGTATATTAATGTGAGGCAATCGGAGATGATATGTCATTACCATATTATACCATAACTTTATTAAGTCAGTCTCTTATTACATAGTTTAACCCAAATCCAGGATCCTGTTTTGTGAAGTGATCTTAGCGCTGAAATCACCTTAAGTGTATCAGATAGGTAGAGACTTATGGTTATTTCAGCACTAAAATCGCTTCATAAAACTGGGCCCTGATCTAATCTTTATTTTACACCCAATTTCATGTAGGCCTACTTCTGAAACAAGTATTCATGTCAATACCGCAATCTATTAATTTTTGAGAAGCTAATTTTATTATATCTACATGAAGCTTTATTGTAATACCCTCATTAAGCCTTTGCTGTACAGCATTGCAAATATTCATTTATGAAATTTACAAAATAAATTTGAAAAGTATTTTTTTAAATAAAAGAATATTTTAATGTAAAAATAAAATGTCCATCTGCTTATTTTTGCATGTTGTATAAAGAAAATTTCTTTTAAACAAAATCATACTGCCTCTTTCCTCCATTGAATTCTATCTTATTTCTTCCTGATCTAGCAGATCCTCTCATCTTTCAACTTTGTTTGCTGTCCACCTCCACATCCCAGTCCTTGTTTCTCCAACCACAACATGTGCATGTCTCTTGTGGCTATCTGTGCTATACACCTGCCATTTCCCATCAGCTTTTGTTGTGGGCTTAGTCTGAGCACTCTATTCAGTAGTTCCTTATAAATAACATTGCTAAGAGACACTCGTAACCACCTGCTATACGCCCCTCCTACCAACAGTCCACAGTACACAGAAACTGCACCCATGGAGGAAGCGGAGAAAGGTAGGCAATAGTGTAAACAGCCCAGAAGATGCAATTAGAAAACCCTGACTAAACAAAGTCAAAACATACTGAACTCATAGGAGAAATTGGAAATGTTTCTTTTTTATAGATTAAATAGATAAATGAGAATGATAGGCAGAGTGTAATAATGAGCATGATGAGAGGTTTGTATATGTATAATTAGTAACACTACATTTGTTTAGTAGTAGTAACTGGGTCATGTTTACTACAGGTATGTACACACTACATTTGTTTACTTGTAGTAACTTGGTAACATTTACTAGTTTTGTACATGTATAACTAGTATAACTAGTAATATTTACTAATGGATTATGGACATAATATATTACATACATTAACTTAGTAACACTTACTATTGGACATAATATATTACAGTAACTTAGTAACACTTACTATTGGACATAATATATTACATGCAGTAACTTAGTAACACTTACTATTGGACATAATATATTACAGTAACTTAGTAACACTTACTATTGGACATAATATATATTACGTGCAGTAACTTAGTAACACTTACTATTGGACATAATATATATTACGTGCAGTAACTTAGTAACACTTACTATTGGACGTAATATATTACGTGCAGTAACTTAGTAACACTTACTATTGGACGTAATATATTACGTGCAGTAACTTAGTAACACTTACTATTGGACGTAATATATTACGTGCAGTAACTTAGTAACACTTACTATTGGACGTAATATATTACGTGCAGTAACTTAGTAACACTTACTATTGGACGTAATATATTACGTGCAGTAACTTAGTAACACTTACTATTGGACGTAATATATTACGTGCAGTAACTTAGTAACTTACTATTGGACGTAATATATTACGTGCAGTAACTTAGTAACACTTACTATTGGACGTAATATATTACGTGCAGTAACTTAGTAACACTTACTATTGGACATAATATATTACGTGCAGTAACTTAGTAACACTTACTATTGGACATAATATATTATGTGCAGTAACTTGATGCAGTATTTTTGTACTAAGTTAATAAAAAATATTTTGAGCAAATACTTTTATTTTAATAAAAAGTGGTGCAACTAAATAATTTGTCATGCAGAAAAACAGTTTGTGGTGAATATAACTTAATCTTCCTCTAGAAATAGAGAATAATACATGAGTGGCCGTTAGAACCATTTATCTTACGAGTTTTTTTAAAATGTATCTAACGAGCAAAAATGTATGATTTTATTTCTTACATATCCTCAAAAACCAGGTTTTAAGCAAATTTTAACATCTTTTTTGACGAAAAGTTATTTACAGCCTTTGCACTTGTAGTTAACTTATGCATCACAGACAAATGATTACAATGTAATGGATTTCGATCATGCTAATTATTCATTGGATGTATTGCATCAGTGACCTGATCATCACCTAGGAGCAGCCAGGCGTATGTCTTAAACTTGTTAACATGTGTAAACAGGCATGTGTTATCAAAAATAATGAATGATGTTCTCACCAATGGGTGTGTAAGAAATGTAAATTAACATCACAAAAATTATTTTACAAAGTCAGCAGTGAATGTCACCAAAGACAGACATTAGAACCTGAATGATTAATATCGGACCTTCGTTTTAAAACATTTGGACTAAATCAGTTGTCCCTTGCTAGCCAGGGTCAGACCTTTCTAGTGTTTTTTATGCCCTCAGACTAAATGCCAAAACTCAAACTTGCTCATACACCTACCATACTTGTACCAAGACACCAACTTTTAATTAAATGAAGTGACAATTGATCTGTATTAAACAGCCTGCTGTATTAAAGCTTTGTGTGGTGTTATTTTTAATACTCTTTGTTAGCTTGCTGCTTTACAAGCTTTCAGTTTAATACTCCATTAACTCAACTTTGAGTGTGTTCTTCGGAAGACAAGAAGGATCAATGTGCTCTAGTTGTGTCATTAAACAAAACAAGAAGGTGATTATTGTTTTTCATCAAAGATGGACAGGAACAGTTTTTGGTGACACTAGTTCCAAAAACCCCAGAACTGTTTCATTCCTGGCTACCTTTTGATGATCTGTTGCCCACCAAGGTCAAATATTCGACCTTGCTTTCTTTCACCTCTGCTTGCAAACATGTTGACTTGAAACCTCAGGATTTACTTCTGTCTCATCAAAGGGAAGACTTATTGTTTTTCAAAGATCCACTTATTGCATAGCTATTTAATATTATGCCAATTGTTAACCAAGGGCAAACATCTGACCTTCATTTGGGACTTGAAGCCCAAATCCGTTCTCGTCCAAATGCTCCCCATTTTCAAATCTTTCTTTTTCCTCCAATGTCATGAAGGTCTCTGTCATCAAAACATAATCCTGCAGTTTATTGGCCAATGGCAAACACTTGACCTTGGCATGAGGTCGGGAGCCCAAGACATCCCTCAAGCTCCCTCGGCACAAATCCAGTAATGTTTTGGGGGTTGATATGAAATGATTGAACATGTCGAATATCTTCTTCTTCAACTGCGGGCTGTAGTGGAAGTTCAACTGCTGCTCCTGGCGAAGAATGGTGTCGAGCAGTTTGACGGTTTCGTACGGCACGTGCGTGTAGCACTGGAAGAGAAGCATCATCAAGTCAATGTTTTTGTGAATCAAGGCCAGAAACAGCGGCTCGAGGCCGAAATGTGGGTGACTGTCTTCTTGAAGCAGACAGCATTTCATGAGGCGAGTTATTTTGGCGTGTGCGTTGATGTCACAACCATGTTTGAGCAGTTCCTTAGCAACTGGGTACTGGTCTTCCTGGATGGCGGTCTGCAGAGGGGTCAGTCCACCATCGTTTAGCTGAAAAGTAAAGACAAATTACTAAATGTCATAATGGTGCATATTTGTTATTACAAATGTGTGACTGCCTGTGATTTGGGTGGGTTTTTTTAATTCATGCTGGAGCGTACTTCATTCCCTGATGCTAAAAAGTGGATTTTATTTGCTAAATTTCTCTTATTTTAAGAAGAAATTATTTATGAAGGAGCTTTTTTTAATAACACCCAGAGCAGTGAGAAAATAAAAATTATTTCATAATGTTGACTTGACACAGATATTTCCATTATCATAGGACTAAAACTTAACGACACAGATGGTAATCACTGTAATAGCAATATGAATTGCTGTAAGTTAGAGGCTTTACCAATGGATAAACATCATCGCCATCTGTTGAAGAGATCAATTTTGGTTTTTACATTTGTTTAAAAAATTACAGGTTTTTGTCTTCATGTTGTTACCTGATTCAAGTTGCATCTGGCATTTATTAGCATCCGGACAATCTGTACATGACCATTGGAACTGGCGGCATGAATGGCCACCTTAGACGGCTTCGCACCGCGCAGATCCACATTGGGTTGCTGGATCAAATGAGCCACAATTTCACTGGTTCCTTTAGCACAGGCCAAATACAAAGGAGTTTCATTTTGGGATGTCAAAATGTTGATGTTGCAACCTGCATAAAACAAAAGAGAATACCATACTTCCTCTAATAAGTGCTGGGCCTCAAATAAGCACTGGCCGGGTCTGTAACACTTAAATAAACGCCAGGCCTCAAATAAATACCAATTAAGACAGCTGAAAACTGATTTCTCCCTGGCATCATTTAAAAAACACAAAGAAACTTATTGAAAATGACAGGTCCCTTTTTATCACTTCCTGTCTCAAAAAAATAACTGCAGGGTCTGCGATAAGTGCCAGATCTGCGACCGTTTTGAAATGAATAAGCGCCCGGGTGCTTATTAGAGGATATACGGTATATGTTGACCCTAGCAAACATCATTGCTGTATTAAAATGTTATCGGTAATTATATTATTTATCAAAAACTATTTAAAATGGGATGTATTAGTTTTTATTAAATTTATGACCTTTTTAAAACACAGTAAGATGAACATTTTCACATTAATTTTAAAGTAAATTTTAACATTTGAAATTGTTCACCCATAAGCCTCATTTTGCTGTTGTATAAGTGGTAGTATACCACATGTATCATACAACATGTATCATACCACATATAGCATACCACATGTAGCACACCACATGTATCACACCACATGTATCACACCACAATGGCACATGTATCATACCACATGTATCATACCACTTAGCATATCACATGTAGCATACCACATGTAGCATACCACATGTATCATACCACTTAGCATATCACATGTAGCATACCACATGTATCACACCACATGTATCACACCACATGTATCACACCACAATGGCACATGTATCATACCACATGTATCACACCACATGTATCACACCACAATGGCACATGTATCATACCACATATAGCATACCACATGTAGCACACCACATGTATCA
Organism: Gigantopelta aegis; assembly: GCF_016097555.1. Taxonomy (NCBI): domain Eukaryota; kingdom Metazoa; phylum Mollusca; class Gastropoda; order Neomphalida; family Peltospiridae; genus Gigantopelta; species Gigantopelta aegis. Next base: position 43,715,122 of record NC_054706.1, read on the forward strand.
CACCACATGTATCACACCACAATGGCACATGTACCATACCACATGTATCATACCACTTAACATATCACATGTAGCATACCACATGTAGCATACCACATGAAGCATACCACATGAAGCATACCACATGCATCATTTAGTAATAAAAATAACAAGGAACTAAAATCACTTGGTTATTTTATGTTACACATGTTAGCCATGTAATCATCAATGACAGATCTGAAAAGGTATTTCTGAATTTTATATTACTTATTTAATGAAGACCTATTTCCTAAACTGTATTATATTAATCTAAACAAAGTAATGCCACTTTTTTTTCCTTCTAGGACTATTTACCAGAAACTATTTACCATAGAATTACTTCATTCATGTGTGGATATTCACTTTATTTCAACATGGACAGAGAACAAATAAATAATTATTTTTGAAGCTGACCCGAGTCAATAAGTAAAATGGCTGCCTCCTTGTATCTGTGTTGTACTGCCTCGTGGAGCGGTGCGAGTGTGTTGCTGGACGTGTCCTTCAGATTCACGTCAGACCCAGCATCAATCAACATTTTGATTATCTAAAAAATAAAATGTTACCATATTATACAGTCAGACTTAAAAGCACGCTGGTGTACCCACAGGCAACTCTATATTTCAATTCTGGGTTTGTGAGGAAGATGGTGTTGTTTAATCATTAAAGGGACATATCCTAGTTTCAACCCGTGGAAATTAACACTAAGTTTAGTTAATCTACAAACCTGTAACACATTTGGATAAAGTTACCATTGAGTGAAACATGAGTCTGTGACTTTGAAATGGTGAATTACCCTCTAAAAATAGACTAAAACTTGACTCCATAACTGTTACTTCTCAGACGCACGTGCATTGTTAAAAATAAGAGAAATTAATTTTGTGATATTAAAAACACCAGGATGACCAAAAACACTTCGAATGTATGGAAATTGGTAATTTAAACAATAAAATCTAAGTAAAGTATGATTTAAGTTATTAAAAACGGTTATAATAGTCACAAAAATGTCCCTGTAAAGTGTATCTGTTTAAGTAAGACAATTTAGAAAAAAGAAGAAAAAGGAGACAATAATATAGATTTACTAGAAAATAGTTAAAATATACAAACTAAATTTGCCCCAAAAAGTACTTTGGCTATGTGATGAGAAAAAACCAAAAACTATGTTCATGTATAACCAATAAGAGTTGTTTATAGGCGCACACCCTAGTTTTAACCCATAAAAAATGGAAACTAACTTTAGTTAATTTAAAAACCTGTAACTCATTTGGATAAAGTTACAATAGAGTGAAAGAAGAGTCTGTGATGTTAAAACAGGAAATATCCTTAAAAATAGACTGGAACTCGAATCAATAAACCGCTACTTCTCAGACACATGTGCGTTTTTAAAAATATGAAAAATGCAATTTTGGTACTACAAACACCAGGATGACCAGAAAAACTTCGTTTCTACAGAAATGGATAATCTAAAGAATAAAATATAAGATTTTAGTGATCACAAATGGCTTTAACAGTGAAAATATGCTGTAGTGTTTAAAAACTGGGGTCTGTCCTTTAAAATGTTGGCAAGTCATGGAATCGGTGAGACTAAGCCATTAATGAAGGAAGATAGTCACTTATAGAAACAGACCTCAATGTTTTGTAAAAAAAACTATTTTTTAAAAATTAAATACATTAAATAAATTAAATAGATAAAATGTACGCTACTGACCTCGATCTTTGATCTGGACACAATAGCAGCAGTGAGAGCGTGCTGTCCACCATTGTTGACCGCACTGTGACTGCAACCTGTAACGAAACACCAAACACTGTACTGAAACATCGGCACATTGCATAATCAGCAGGTAACAGGTGTCAGACATTGGCTTTCACAATCAAGTAGCCCAACACATGAACATAGCAGCAAGAAATGCCTGTATACAATAGTAGTCACAATACAGGTGTCTAAAATTAATAAATTAGCCATAAATGTAATGTCAGTTACTGTGCTAAAGATGCTACAGTTAATTCAAATTTTACCTGACTTGAGTAGAAATTCAACCACCTCCGGACTGTTTCCACAGACCCCACCATGTAGAATTGTTTCCCCAGTTTTTGTGATAGAGTCCAGCGAAGCCCCTTCTTTTAGCAGCATTGTGGTTATTTCTGAATGCAAGAGAACAAATACTGATCAAATGACACCTACCCATTGAGCCTTGCGGAGCACTCACTCAGGGTTAGGAGTCAGTATCTGGAATAAAAATCCCATGCCTCGACTGGGATCCGAACCCAGTACCTACCAGCCTGTAGACCGATGGCCTAACCACAACGCCACCGAGGCCGGTCTATTGAGACAGAGGTCAACTCTAGGACGGATGAGATATGAGGATAAACCATTGCTTTAACCTTTCTACACACTGGGGAAGAAAACATTAAAAAAAACACCTATATATTTTTATTAATAATTAGGAGATAACCATTAGGATATTTTAGACTTGCGGGTGTTATTGTCTATTGCAATCTGACACCATATAACCGTCAATAAAATGTGTTGAGTGTGTCGTTAAATAAAACATTTCCTTTCCTTCCTTGATCCTGCAAATGTCATTTTTGACCGAAGGCATTAGCCTGAGGTTAAAAATGAAACATTTTCTGGCAATAACACCCACAAATCTAAAAAATCCACATGGTTATGACCATTGTAAACTGAATAGTTTTTCTATGGAACTGTATATTTGGTATTTCTTGAGAAAAAATACCTGGCTACAATCCAATTGTAGACCCGTGAAGCGTCAACATGGTCTGTTCCGATTGCTAATGACGTCACTTTTTAGTGACGTCATTAGCTTTCCGGGTGTTATTTTCATTTGATCCCGGAAAAAGAATGTAATTAACCAATCATAACAAAGAACACACTCGCAATCAGTTTACAATGTTCTATAATGACTTATGAAGTAATGTTATGTGTATATACACTGTGGGTGTGTCTGTTTGTCCATCTATCATCCTGTCTTCTTTCCATCCATCTAGTGTGTGTCTTCTGGAGATGACTATATTAAATATCTTAAAAAATATATTAAGCTTCTGCCAGTTCAGTAACATCCCAAACTAAATTTTGTTTTATTTTCTGTGCCTATATCCAATTAAGATTTAAGCTGTTCTGGGCACACACCGTAGCCATCTTTGCTTCCCATCTAGGAGAGAGGGTTAATGGTTAGCTGTTAGTAGTATCGAGAGAGAAGTCAGCGTAGTGATTCCACACCTCACTGAGTCACTAAAACCGATTCTGGGTGGAAACTGATACTGAGGTGACTTAATCATAGTGCCACCAATCGTGTCTCGCGGTAAAGTCAGCAGTGATGTGACAACATACCCAAGTCTCCCGCGTACGCACTCTGATACAACGGTGTCCAGCCCTGCCCATCTGCAATGTTCCGATCACAACCCATCGACACCAGTTTCCGCACCAGACTCACTGTTGGCTTGTTGTCCTTGTCGAAGTAGTGAGAAACTGGGAAACACAAAACAGTGATATTAACAAGTAGTGATAATACAGAAATTAATGCTTAATCATTCGTGAACAATAATTAAATAAAAATACACACAGCCATCTTTAACAATTAGTGATAATACAGGAATTAATGTTTACTTGTTTGTGAACAATAATTAAATAAAACTACACAGTCATCTTTAACAAATAGTAATAATACAGGAATTAATGTTTACTTGTTTGTGAACATGAATGAATGAATGTTTAACGACACCCCAGCACGAAAAATACATCGACTATTGGGTGTCAAACTATGGTAATGCAAATAAATAAAGTGATGATCAACATCAATATAAAAATTCAAGGTTTAAACAAAAACAGTGTAAAGAACTGTGCAAAAATACAAATACAAATATCACAGAATTTTACGGACACCGAATTTTACTCTTAACTTCAGTTTGTGCTGTATTGGCCATTCTCAAAGAGAATGTTACACCCCTGCACCACGGTGAGGTTACAGCACGTGCAGGGGTGTTTGTGAACAATAATTAAATAAAACTACACAGTCATCTTTAACAAATAGTGATAATACAGGAATTAATGTTTACTCGTTTGTGAACAATAATTAAATAAAACTACAGTCATCTTTAACAAATAGTGATAATATAGGAATTAATGTGTACTCATTCATTAACAATAATTAAATAAAACTACAGTCATCTTTAACAAATAGTGATAATACAGGAATTAATGTTTACTCATTCATGAAAAATATTTAAATAAAACTACACAGCCATCTTTAACAATTAGTAATAATACAGGAATTAATGTTTACTTGTTTGTGAACAATAATTAAATAAAACTACACAGTCATCTTTAACAAATAGTGATAATACAGGAATTAATGTTTACTCGTTTGTGAACAATAATTAAATAAAAATACACAGTCATCTTTAACAATAGTAATAATACAGGAATTAATGTTTACTCGTTTGTGAACAATAATTAAATAAAAATACAGTCATCTTTAACAAATAGTGATAATACAGGAATTAATGTTTACTCGTTTGTGAACAATAATTAAATAAAAATAAACAGTCATCTTTAACAATAGTAATAATACAGGAATTAATGTTTACTCGTTTGTGAACAATAATTAAATAAAAATAGTCATCTTTAACAAATAGTGATAATACAGGAATTAATGTTTACTCATTCATGAGAAATATTTAAATAAAACTACAGTCATCTTTAACAAATAGTGATAATACAGGAATTAATGTTTACTCGTTCATGAACAATATTTAAATAAAAATACAGTCATCTTTAACAATAGTGATAATACAGGAATTAATGGTGGGTCATTAGTGGTTATTAATAGAAGTGCAGGTCAGTGTTAATGGTCTAACATTAAACTTCAGTCTGGGTGGTAGTTGACCTATCAGTGATAGAGTTGCACAGCAGTTGACCTACAAGTGGCAGTCGCACAGCAGTTGACCTACCAGTAGCAGAGTCACATAGCAGTTGACCTACCAGTGGCAGTCTCACAGCAGTTGACCTATCAGTGGTAGAGTCGCACAGCAGTTGACCTACCAGTGGCAGTCACACAGCAGTTGACCTATCAGTGGTAGAGTCGCACAACAGTTGACCTACCAGTGGCAGTCACACAGCAGTTGACCTACCAGTGGCAGTCACACAGCAGTTGACCTACCAGTGGCATTCACACAGCAGTTGACCTACCACACAACAGTTGACCTACTAGTAGCAGATTCACACAGCAGTCGACCTACCAGTGGCAGTCACACAGCAGTCGACCTACCAGTGGCAGTCACACAGCAGTCGACCTACCAGTGGCAGTCACACAGCAGTCGACCTACCAGTGGCAGTCACACAGCAGTCGACCTACCAGTGGCAGTCACACAGCAGTCGACCTACCAGTGGCAGTCACACAGCAGTTGACCTACCAGTGGCAGTCACACAGCAGTTGACCTACCAGTGGCATTCACACAGCAGTTGACCTACCACACAACAGTGGACCTACTAGTAGCAGATTCACACAGCAGTCGACCTACCAGTGGCAGTCACACAGCAGTTGACCTACCAGTGGCATTCACACAGCAGTTGACCTACCACACAACAGTGGACCTACTAGTAGCAGATTCACACAGCAGTCGACCTACCAGTGGCAGTCACACAGCAGTTGACCTACCAGTGGCAGTCACACAGCAGTTGACCTACCAGTGGCAGTCACACAGCAGTTGACCTACCAGTGGCATTCACACAGCAGTTGACCTACCACACAACAGTTGACCTACTAGTAGCAGATTCACACAGCAGTCGACCTACCAGTGGCAGTCACACAGCAGTTGACCTACCAGTGGCAGTCACACAGCAGTTGACCTACCAGTGGCAGTCACACAGCAGTCGACCTACCAGTGGATGGATTACAACTCCTTTTAAGGTTAGAATGATGAAAATACATGTTAAAAAAATCTCAGGGTAGCACATTTTACTCGAATATCTGTATAATTATTGCCCGAATTTGAGGTTTTGTCCAGCATTAGGGGGACAGTTGCCCCCCTGCTGCCCTGTCTTTTACGCTTATGTTCACATACCGTATACGCAAATATTTTCGCGGCTAAAATAATTCGCGATCGGGCTTTCATTTTACATTTTCGCGAGGAATTATTTTTACGATTGTGTCCCCCCCGATAATAAAATCAAAATTACCCATATTTCATTTGCCAAACTCTTTTCAATGACGATTTCACGCACATGCTGTCAGCGAGACGTCAATGTTGTATGTATGTCTGATACGACATGTTATTGGTGAAACACGCACATGCGAGACAGAGAATTGAAAAACACAAATATCAGAAGAACTCATTTTTAATTATTGGTGGTACCCAAAAACTTCCATTCAAGATTACAAAGAAAACAAACAAAACTGAGGTTACGTAACAACAGATTTATGCGCAACTGTGTGTCACTTTGTTCAAATCCACGTGACCAGGCAGGTTTACAGAATCACGTGACCTTGCGGACCTCTGACTGTTTGATTCTGACATGGGTTGGGCGTGTAGAGATAAGACTATATATTATAAGGTAAATAATATTATACCAAATCGGAAATAAGTTTGCGAGTAATTAAATTCGCGGTGCTATCAACATGTTCGCGATTATCGCGGTATATTTTATTCACGAACATATTTGCGTATACGGTAATCAATGTTTAAGCTGGATGCCAAACATTAATTGCAATTAGGCGAATTTGACAAGAAAAAAATGTAGCCAAATTCAAGATACATTTAGCTAAACAGAATTGTTTATAAAAATAGAAACGATGCACAGTTTTCGAATTAGCTTTTTTGGTGGTAATTACATATATTTGTCAAATTCAACTAAAATTGCATTTAGCGATTAGTCGAATGACAATTTAAAGGTCTACATTATCAAAAACATAATTCACTATTGTTTGGCATCTACGTATACCTTTTACAATTTATATGAAGAATCAATAAAATAAATTATAAAAAATGTACGCGTTTTTAATATATTCGCAATAAAAAGTCACGTTTTTCCCATCGCTTGCCAAAAAGCCTCTGAACTCCGAGAGTTCAGTCACGTGACCCTGTGACGCGACAACAGGCATAACATGAAAGGCAATTCGCAGCCTTTCAGACAGTTTACATGGAAGTGGAACACGTGTATTTTTAAAATGCGAAAATTTTATTCTATTGAATTGAATTGTATGTTTGGAATATTATTTTGAAGATATCTTTCAAATGTGAAACATGGTGAACCATTGTTCGGTGTATGGATGTACAAAAGCTGCAGTTAAAGGCAAAAGAAGTTTGCATATTTTTCCGAAAGACAAACCGACATTGTTTGCACGGAAGCAGTTCTTAAACCAAACACATGCGTATTGAAAAGGACTGTCAAGATGGGATTCGATTTGCAGTGACCACTTCACACCTGGGGATTACGACAATTATCTAAGATAGTCGATGGGAATAGCACCGAAACTTTTGTTAAAGAAGTTGTCTGTTCCAAGCCCGTATCCCCCCTGTTCAGCCTATTTGCAGCCCGGAGCCCGACCGTCGCCCGGAGACAAAAACAAAGCCCGAATGTTAATGTCGAGGTGTACATTGGTGATATTTGGCACAAAGATATACCTCAACACGATGCATTTATATATTTTTTTTTTTTAAATGTAGGAAAAATATTTTTTAGAAAAAAATCACACGTTTCATGTTCGGGCTGTACATAATGATATGCCGAACATCGCCCGAAGACAAAAACAGATAGGCCTACCGAATTTTATTGCGATTTTTTCTAAAAAATATTTTTCCTCCTTTATTGTTTTAACATATACTGTGACAGTCAGACCTCGTTACAACGACCATCATTACTATGACATTTACACCATCTGACCACAAATTGTCAGGAAAAAACGTACATCAGTGTTATTCTGTTCATTACAATGAAATTCACACCTTCCGACACTGACAGAGCAAATTAGGAACAAACGTGCATCCAACGTCTGAAAACACCTCTTTACGACATTACATAATCACAGATTATCACAGATATTGGCAGTACACACACAACCACTTAAGATTCCTTTCTCTCGTAGTGAGCCGACTGTGTCACATGCTGTCCGAGCTACCGATGTCTGCGAAATCTGTAGACATGTATTGCTTTTGCAAATAAGCCTTTAGTTAACCAATTAAATGATTAACTTCGAACAATAAAATCTTCTATTTTCATATTTTGTAAACGAAACGTACCAATCGTAGATGTCTGTAACCAAGTAATGATTAGACTGATGATGAATGCGCCTTGTTTAATATATTTAATGGGGTTTTTTAAACATATTTAATGTATGTACGTGTATTTATTGTTTTTAATAATAATTGCAATACATTAATTATTTAAATGCTATCCAGTCATCAGTTAATTAGTAATTTTTCTAAAAAATATTTTTGCTACATTTATTTTTTTAACATATATAAATGCATCGTGTTGAGGTGTATCTTTGTGCCAAATATGAACAATGTACACCTTGGCATTAATATTCGGGCTTTGTTTTTGTCTCTGGGCGATGTCTGGGCTCCGTGCTGCAAATAGGCTGACCACATTTGGCTCGATTGATCATCGTCGGTGTACTACGGTTCAAACTGATAGGGAAGTACCCCTAATGGATTTTCTCCTTCTTCCTCACCAATCGAGGTAGCATTAGAATAAATCGGCAAATGCGACAAGTCCGAAATGTCCAAACTAACGTCCGATAAGAATGAGCTATTTTCTGAAGAATCATTACATGCTGTCACCATGCTAACCTACTAATGAATGAGTGGAATTCACCTGATGTGACATCACAGGTCAGATGCGGGTCAAATCGACTGGATCAGTGTTTTTCCCCCCACGAGCGTTTTACAAAAAGTCGCTTTATTAATAATTGGGGTGGTATTTTAGTTTTTTATGGTTAATAATGTAATCTTTATGTATTTATTTATATACTGTGTATTAATAATGTGCCATGATTATGGACCTTTAAACCCTGCATAACTGATGGGCAGTTTGCTTTGAATATTGTGCCCTGTATTTGACAGTAAATAAATAATATTGCTTAATTTAGATGGTAACCTTGTCTGATAGCTGCATGTAATGGGGCTTGTTTGTACCGATCAGCTTTGTTCACATCACATCCCGATGATATCAACTCTCCAGCAACTTCTATGTGATTGTTTCGAATTGAATCTGAAAAAATAAAACAAACCATATAAACTATACTCTGTATTTTGAATGTATGTTTGTTCTTGAGTCAAGGACCCTTCCGACAAAATCTGGATGGACTTGGTCAAGTAGTTTTGGACAAGCCTTGAAAAATGTAAAACGTTTATGCACGGTGCACAGAGATGACAGTTAATGGTCACAAAAACTGTAGTCACCATTCTGATCACTTAGCAAAGTTTGTTTAAAGTTTGTTTTATTTAACGACACCACTAGAGCACATTGATTTATTAATCAGCAGCTGTTAGATCTCAAACACATTGTCATTTTTAACACAGTCATAGAAGAAACCCGCTACATATTTCCATTAGTAGCAAGGAATCTGTTATATGCACCATCCCACCAACTGGATAACACATACCACAGCTTTTGATATACCAGTCGTGGTGCAATGGCTGGAAGGAGAAATAGCCCAATGGGTCCACCGACAGGAATCGATCCTAGACCGACCACGCATCAGGCGTATGCTATACCACTGAGCTACTTCCCTCCCCGGACACATGGCAAATTACTGTAGCACCAAATGAATGATATCAGTGAAAGTTGTTCAGATACAGTATACATTTTTATTAAGTATGAAATAAACAAAATGACACAGGTGTGGTAATTTATTCAGAGTGTTAACAATTTAAAAAAATTAATAATTATGATATGTAAGCCTTTGAAGCCTTGAATGTCTGACAGGTTTTAAAAGTATTATTATTATTATTATTATTAATTATAAATTGGTCAAAATTCTAAGATATAATTTAATACAATTACCGTATTTTCCGGCCTATTATACACACTGGTGTATAAACCGCACCCCTCGTTTTCAGACAAAGTTGCGACTTCGTCCGTACATAAACCGCACCTTTAAATAAACCGCGGTTGAAATAAAGCCATAAACTTAATTACAGTTATTTATTGTTTTTATTTAATAATAATAAAGAGATCCATACTCCCTTAAATTTAAACAATAAATAATTGTCGATTGTGTATGTGGCTTTCAGTTTCATTTCACCTAATCGTAAGTTTCGTAAACAAAACACACTGTTGACAAAGCCCGCTATTTTTATGAAAATATTAATAAGAACTTGGTAATGCATTGTTCGTAATCTTGCATTAGTTGCAAAGAAAAAAAAATACTTGATAACATTTTATTTGTTCCCGTATGATTACAAAGCGTGAACCCCAAAAAGTTCTCAAGTAAAAATTACTTGTACTCACTCGATTACACGTTTCTCTGTAACCTAATTAGCATGCCGTGTGCAAAAATTACATATTCAAACGAGGTCGGGTCAAGCTGGATATATAGACCATTGGCAGTGAACCGAAGCTAAGCACGATCCTGTCGATCGTTTACAGTTTCAACATTGTTTTATAACTTTTAAACGATGGCCTTTTTAAAATAATATTTGCCCAGAATTGTATATTTATAATATATATATAATTACATGTAATATAATGAAATACAAAAAAGTTATGCTCTGTATAAATTAGCGGGCATGTCGACATGTAATACAAACATTACAGGTAGGCCTACTCTGATTATGTGATTTTAATTCACAAGCTTCGTACTGGACTTAAATTCTGATATATTAATTAAAAATTACAAACAGGTAACAAACAGAGGCATTAAAGATATCAAGATACTGTTTTGATGTCATTGTTAAGGTCCGGCTTTTGCAATTGGCCGTAAATGGCCATGACATTGTAATTGTGTCACGTGACATTGTTTAGGCTGCCAGTACTGGCTTTTTATCTGGAGTACTGAATATGCAAGTTGGGTGTGTTTGCTACAAACTATAACAACATTACTATGAGGCGAGTGACTTCATTTTAAAACACCAGACACACACATCTGATGCACTACTAACAATAAATGTTACAGAAAACAAACTAAGAAACTTCGCGATCGAGTCTATTTTTGACACCGTAAGTATAACAATACACACGTGTTGTATTGTTTCTAGCCTGACTAGACTATTAATAAAGAGCCATTCCATCGTAATACTTAAGTCCTAGTCATTTGGTATGCTATATTATTATTATGAGAATGAAAAACAAAAAAAGTGCTGTTTATACGCATGGCGTTTACCGTAAAATTCATATATAAACCGCACCGTTTTATAAACCGCACCTTGCAATTCACAGTAAAAAAGTAGCGGCTTATATGCCGGAAAATACGGTACTACTCATATTATTTTCTGGGGGGTTTTGCGGACAAATGGACTTCTGTTTTTGTTATTTTGATCACCGGAATTGACCTATAACCTGACCAACCATTCGCACCTTACGTGAAGACCTGTATAAAGCATTTGTTAACACACGTACCTAACAGGGGTGTGAAACCTTTGTTAGTTGTAGCATTGAGATCAGCTCCAGCTGCTACCAGTCGCCGGACGACATCAAGGTGACCGTCACATGCCGCATGATACAACGCATTCTGTCCCAGTCTGTCTCTACAGTCAGTCTTACACCCTGAAAGGAAAGGAATGTTTGAAAGAAATGCTGTTTCATGCCCAACAAACATAACAACACTTGGTCTACATTGTGAGAAAGAAAATACATTACCATCCATCACATAGGCTGCTCATACCAAATAGCTGTGAGAAAGAAAATACATTACCATCCATCACATAGGCTGCTCATACCAAATAGCTGTGAGAAAGAAAATACATTACCATTCATCACATAGGCTGCTCATACCAAATAGCTGGAAAAGATCTTTATATCTCCACTGATGTAACAGATATTTAGATATACAAGTCATGGAGCACAGGTTGAAACTGAAAAACCATCAATTGGCTCAATAAAAGATGGATGGATGGATGGATGGATGGATGGATGGATGGATGGATGGATGAATGGATGAATGAATGAATGAAAAAATAAGTTAGTGAATGAATGATTGAATAACGACACACAAAACAATACATGTATATCAGCTATTAGGTATTAAAGGTAAGTTTTTATTTCGTGTATGTTTTTTCAGGGATAATTTTATATTAATAAGCACAGCAGGTAAAGAAACATAATCAGGTGAAATGGGCAACAGTTTGGAAGGAATAAACATTAACTGATTAATTTGAATGTGAAAAACATAGCGGTTTAAATGTTGACATCTATTTTACAAACTGCAGTCTTAGATATATTTTTATTTTTTACCCATTTAGAACAGACCATCAACATTAATTATCTTACTATCAAAAGCCACTCTTCAGTATAGTACATGAAAAAGGTACTTTAAAAGCAAAGAGGCTGGCTGCTATTTCAATGTTTATGACATTACAAAGTAGAAACAAAACAAGGCGAAAGAATTAAGGCCGCTGATATAAACATTGATAGCGATAAAATGTATTTATTATGACTGTAATTGTGTTTATATTTCTCCACAGTCAAAAAGGTGAGTTTGTTACTTGATTGATTGCAAACGTATTTTATTGTACAAAGAACAAAAGAATTGGGCACAAGTCTGACAACTTACGAGGCCCTCTTCTATATACATACAATATATTTGGCGACCTATATTACATAGCTGTAAATATAAACTACATGTATACATTCAAGGATAACCAGTGTAAGGAAATGTATTGTATACAAAAGAATGTGAAGGAAAGAAAGAAAGAAAAAATGATGCAAAAGATTACACAAATAGTACATCACATGCAGTTAAACTCGCTATCACATTCACATATAATCCTTATGGTAATTTAAATAATACTTTATTAATCAAAACGATGAGTTTTTTAAATATATATTTGAACATAAGTAAATATTTATTTATTATTAGCATCGCTTAATGTGCTTCAACCATATAACAGTAATTGTAAATCTATTGGTTGAAAAAGCTGTAAGGCATAACATTGAATCTGTCTCTGTTGTTCATATTTTTTACATTGAAAGAAAAAATGGATATTGTTTTCTAATATGTATCCAGTTACATGAAGGGTCCGTGGTAAGTCCACATCTGTACAAATCAGCGTTTAAAGGGCTACATCCATGTCGTAATCTAGTATGCAATATATTTTCTGTTCTTTTTCCACAGGAAAAATAATATGGAACTTTATTTACCACTGGTGTTACTGCTTTTTTGAAAGACAATATGGTTTCACACTGTTTAATTGCTGGGCTTAAATTATTCCATAAACCAATTGCTGAATAACTAAATGATGATTTTAATAAGCAGGTTCTAGCAAAAGGTGTAGATATCTCCTCCCGATTTCTTAACATATAAGGAACCCTTTCTTCTAATCTTTGTGGAATACAATTAGTTAAGAAATCAGAAGTCATTCCTTTCATTATTTTAAACATTATACACAGCTTGTTTGTTTTTCTCCTTTCACTAAGTGTTGTAAGACCGGCTTCAATATATTTTCTAAATTATCTGCGTTTAATTGGGAACAGCCATCCCAAACCTCTGAAGCATATTCAAGGACAGGATGAATGAAAGTACTATATATTCGCATTACAGTTTGGCGATTTAATAACAGTCTGTATTTCCTTAATACTGAGATCATTACTGATGTTGATGTGCATACATTTTGAATATGACTAGACCATTTTTCATCATCTGCTAAGTTAAACCTAAATGTTTATGCATTTTGTATTTGTTTAAAGTTGTATTACCAAATACAAGGCATGGTTCATTAATTAGTTTGGTTAGAGAAAACAATAATACATTTTCTTAATTCAGATTAAAGGTAACTAACCATTTGTTGGACCATTCATAAAGTTTCAACAAATTAATGTTTAGATCGCGTTCTATAATTGAAATGTTATTTGACAATATTCCAATACTTGTATCATCGGCAAATAGCCTTGTTATAGTCTAATTCATCAATATCGTTAACATAGATCAAAAATAATAAGGGACCAGAAACGGATCCTTGAGGTAGTCCAGCCTTTAGAGTTCCATAATTTGATAACGTTCCATTTATATACAGTCTTTGTTTCCTATTAGAAATATAATTATTAATCCATTTTAAGAGATTGCCTCTAATGCCATATTGTTTAAGTTTATAGATTAAACCCCTGTGCATACTCAATCAAAGGCCTCAGACATGTCACAGAAAACTGCACAGAAATAGTCTTTATTGTCCAGTGATTTACAAATTTTATTATACAATTCAATTAATTGGTACACGGTGCTGTGGTTAGGTCGGTAAGCACACTGATACTTATAAAGTAGATTATTGAATGTGAAATAATTATATAGGTGCTTGTTACTTTAATATCTGGCAATTTACACAATAACCTAGTGTAACAAAGCCTGTCATCCACTAACCGCCATCAAGAAGAACTTGCACGAGAGACCCATTTCCAAGTTGTGCAGCGACAATCAACGGTGTTTTGTTATCATGCAGGTCACCAGAGTTACCATCACACCCGGCCTTAATGAGCATCCTCATGATGTCTTCATAGCCCTGCTCCGTCGCCGTGTACAGTGCAGTCTGACCCCTGCGGTTCAGCAGGTCAAGGTCGCAGTCAGCATTTAACAGCATCCTGCACATATCAGAATGTCCTTTGAAAGCACAAACATGCAAAGCGGTGGCACCATTATCATTGCGGTCGTCGATGTCAGCCTGGTTTTCAATGAGTAACTTTGCGATGTCGGCATGACCTCGCCAGCAGGCACTGTTGAGGAGAGAATTCATCTCTGCATCCCTCATATTGACGTCTGCTCCTCTCTCAATAAGCAGTCGGCAGATTTCTAAATTCCCCTCTCGCACAGCAAGCTGAAGGGCCGTTTGACCACGATATTGAAAGTCAACATCAAAGTCTGATTCGAGGATCTCCTTGACCAAAGTGACATTCTTTTCAATGATGGCGTCTTGAAGCTTTCGGATTCCCCGTCGCTTTTCACGCTTTTCAAAACCAGCTTTGCTGTTGTCTGAAAATAGAAAATAAATATGTTTAGGCTTTACGTATTGGAATGTGGTATGCCCATTTACAACACTGTTTAAAATCAGCATTAATTATAATTAAATGTGTTTAAAGGTCCATTATATCGTAACAGACCTTTTCAAATGCCATACTTTGATCAATTAAAAAAATTATACAACTGTAATAAATAATTACAAATTAATTTATCTTATAAAATGACCTTCATGTAGCATTGATAAATGTTCTAATATGTTGAAAACTGTTTTTACATTTTGCTGCAATTCAAATACAATTATCTCACCTTGTGAGTCCATTGTGCTAACTACTAGACTAACTAGGTAAAGACTGAATCAAATAAACTGGCTACTTGGCTCAACATTGTGTGGGAAGTCAGAATTAACTGAATGTTGATGAAATATTTTGACAGAATGAATCAAATCTGTTTGAATAGATTTGGTCCAGGTTTCCATGACACCCAGAGTTATGTGCCCTTAGCTTTTGAAGTCACCATGAATGAATGAATGTTTAACCACACCCCAGCACAAAAATACACATCGGCTATTGGGTGTCACAAATGGTAAGTATATGAAAATATTATTTATATATATTTATGTAAAACCACAGTATAAGGAGCAGTGGCAGAAAAGTATAATACAATACATAAAATCAAGGTAAGTACATTTTAAAACTTTGTATAGAAGTCAAAGTGTTTTAAAAACTTTACAATTAATTCTGGGTGGAATTTAAAAGATTCCAAAACATTTCTGTT